>NC_054080.1:10305965-10412305 GCF_017639655.2 Falco naumanni
TCTAGAGGCCTTGACCCTTCCACAGCGGCATCGGTATGTACAATTTCCGCAGCCTCAGGAGGTGTTTTATCTGCAGTCACTGTTCAGAACGTCTTCCAGAACATGGCAGAAGTTATTGCGCCTTTTCAGCTGCTGTGACCACTGAAGGACCCATTATCAGTAAAGTATGAGACGCCTAAAGAGACATTGTTAAGAAGCTGTAAGTACTGATGAGCCTGATTTCTCTAATGAGTAAAAAAGAAGTGACTAATGGAACATGACCTTTTGTAGATGGCAGATGAAAGATGAAAAATAATGATTCATATTTGGAGTCCTAATGGAGGACACACACCTACCAGCCTTCTGTACAGACTGGACAAGACTGTTAAATCTCTGCAAATGATACATCGAGTAAATTCTGTTGTGTGTTTAACAGCCCTTGCATGTAGCTTAAGCTTGTGATAAACACAGTCATGATTCATGTCAAAAATAGAATGTACTGTGATAGTGTAATTGTTGTACCTGTGTAAATCTGGGACCTGTATCGCAGTTGTGGTGAGTGGGCACGTGTCGTTCTCCTTTAAGACAATGTGATGGCTTCCCCCTCCCCTGAGGCAATCGCTGCCTGGAAAAGCCCACCGAAGGAGATAAGGAAAGGGAAACCATGCCAGGGAAGGCCCGACAAAGGAGACAAAGTCCTTGAGATCTGAAAAAGCGCGCCAAAGGAGAGCCAGTAGGAGGAGAAGGCGAACCCTAACGGCCCAATGCGGAAAGAACGGGGCGAACGTCCGGCGAGAAGAGATTGGGTCAAGACCCCGGGGATAAAAGACGCTGCTTTTAGGACTCAGGTGTGCCTGTGGTGGAACTAATTGAGTTCTCCACGCACCCAGGGCTGGTTTTGCTTATTGTTTCTCAACCTAAATTGATTGAACCTAAAATAAAATTGGTTTAATTGTTATCATTTATAAGAAGCTGGGAACAGATTATTTAGATCCGGAGGCCATCTACATGTTATTTGTCTAGTCTTATATGCACTTGTGAACAGAATTGCTCTCATTTGTAAAAGAGAAGCATTTAAATACTTACAGAAAAGATAATTAATTGAAGGATGGTTGGTTTATTGCAATGAAATAAGAAAAGAAATCCATGAAGTTTGTTGCCCAAAATAAAAATGGTTTCATGTTTATCTTTGAGCTGAATCAGTTAGCAGGCAGAGTGGAAACACTTTTACTTAACAGCTTGAGTAAGAACAGCAGCAGCACCCACCCTCAGAGCATTTAGTGAAGGAAAAATTCCTAATACAGTCTGCAAAATGATGATGTTAATTATTTCCTGCCTAACAGAATCACAGAATCATTTAGGTTGGAAAAGACCTTTAAGATCATGGAGCCCCACTGTAAATATAGCACTGCCAAATCCACCACTAAACCATGTCCCTACGTGCCACTTTTCCACATCTTTTAAATAGTTCTAGGGATGGTGACACAACTACAGCCCTGGGCAGCCTGTTCAAACACAATAGGCAGACTGACCAAGGTTTTTAGGTAGATAACGCACATCTGTGTCATTTGCAAGTGTTTCGACTCTGGGTGACTCTGGATGATAAAACATATGTGCCATAGAATCCATCTTTATTTTACCAGAAGCAGTCTTGTAGGATAGCATAATGCAGAAAAAAAACCCTCTACACCTGCCAATTCTATCACAGGCTCTAACATTTTGTGTAGATGCTTGGGTCTTATGTGATATCTAAAAGAGAGGTGTAGCCCTCTTTCACCTGAAGACTTGATTTATCAGGCCAGCTTATTTGGGATTTGATTTTAGTGACATGTATGAAAGCTATATCAGAATTTTTCACCTGCTAGTATTCTCATCTTGTGTGTCAGGCTAGCTTTTCACTTCCATTGTCATAATCTCTTGGATTTACTCAGTCTTTGTTTTCCCTCATAAATACCTCTGAGATGTACTGTAGCATTATTATCCCCAGGCACAGAAGATGTATCAGCTTGTTTCAGGTCCACGCTGAACTGGGCTCTCAAGCTTTCTGTGGGATCACATCCTTTTTGCTTCTGACAAAGACGTTCATTCATATGCATTTTTTAACACTGCAAAACAAAAGAATCAAAGCTCCCAACAATTTAAAGAGTGAATTCTGCAGTGAATGGGACAAAGAAAAGCCTTGAAAGGTTTTTTTTCTGAAGTCCTCCACAGAGTGGGTAGCAGACCATGACCTGAACTGGAATCCTGCAGAGGCTCAGACAAACTGTGCTAGATAAACTCAGCAGTGGTGCCAAATATTGCAACAAATATTTTTTTAAAAAATAGTGTTTGTGTTTTAAAAGTTCCTGCAGCTTGTTAATATTCAGATGCCTTCACTTGCATTATCCTTGGAGAAACCACAATGTTTGATCTCAGTTCTGTTACACGCTAAAACGTCCGGGTCGAGGCAGCTCCTACTGCCTAGTGGGTGCTAGAGAATCAAGGACAAGTAACAGTGAGTTTGCTACGTGGATGTGTTTGCAGAGGCACACCAGAGAGGATTTTGCACCTTCTGAGCTCCTTTCCTTGGTACACTCTTCTACTATGTGCAGTTTGGAAGGCTTACTTACGCAGCCCCTATCGTGGTTTGTGTTTTATATAAAGTCTTTAATAAACAATTTGTACAGCTGATATGAGGTGTCCTACAAAAAATAAGTATTGTGTTTATTGGTCATTTACACCGGAAAGGGTATATGTTCAGTTAATCCGTTTTATTAAAAGCTGAAGCTCAAAATCCTGCTATCGTGGGCCAGCTCAGCGTGGGGAAGCGCTTTCCCTCTAGAACACGTCTGCAGCCACGCTGCCCTAGGCAGCTGCAGGCTACATCTTCCCTCATCCAAAGAAAAAGTCCTTTTGAGCTTCCTCTTGTTATGTATGCCAGGTAATCATAACACCCTTACACATGTACTTTAGACACTCAGTGGAGTCTTGAAATGTTGAGGAAAATGCAGGTAGCTCTGCTGCTTTCTCTCTTTCAAGCTAATTGTGAAAATACCGTGATTAATTGTTAAGGAGTCAAAATGTTTGTAAAGATGCCCTCCAAGCACCTTCACTGCCAATTTTAACGATGCTGGAATAAAAGATTTAAATAATTAAACCTGGCAAAGTCACAGATGCTAGAGCTGGTTACTATATGATCAGTTGCTCTGCTGTGCATGTATATTAAATTTTGAAATTAGTCACCTGGTAATGTTTAAACAATTGCTATCTAATGCAGAAAAAGCTACTCTCATCCAAGACAGTTTAGAGATTATGTCTTTTAAAACAAGTGTTCAAGAATTCCCTCAGGCTGAAGTTCAATTGTTTTTGAGAAAAATAAACATCAAGGTGATACTATGGATTATACTTAAGCAGCATGTCAATAGCTAATAAGCCTCCGTGAAAATTTGAAAATGTAGATTATCATAAATGAGCCAATCAAGAACAGAAACTAACAAAGAAACAAACAAAACCCAAACAAACAAGGTGAAGGCACTGGGATACCTACAGCATTTATATATATATATATATATATGAACAGCCCGGATACTTGTGAACTACAGAATTTAACTAAAGTACTGCACAGAATAAGCAAGGAAAAACCAGTGGATCTTTTAGTCTGACAGGGACAAAATGAGGTCTAGGTTTCTCCTGGGCTAGAAAAGGGAGCCAAACTACCCTGGACTGAACAATTAAAAATATACCACACTTGCTTTTCAGTCTTACTGAAACTGAACAAAGTACTTATCATATTAAGCTGTTTTTTGAATGAGACAAGTCTCAAAACAAAAATTTTGTGTCTTTCCCATTTATATTACCTGCTACAGTAAAGGATAACAGTGTTTAATGTAAAGCCTTTTTCCCCACTGGCTGCCCACAACTGAAAATATCTAGAAGTAGCAGATTCCTGATTCAGCATTACTTTGGCAGCAGCAGGGAAGGATGAAGCATGTTCAAACAGTGCCCAGAATTAATGAGAAAACATCTTAATGCATGGGATCTTTTTTGTATATGCCCATAATAAAGAAGGAACAAAATGTACATTTTTAGATTTTAAATTAAGACTTGGACAGTATTTCCAAATAATACAGGGGTTAAACTGCATGTTTGTGGAAAGATAAAAGAAACTAATATTGGCAAAAATAAAAGGATTAAAATGGAATATAAGATCAGGTTTTGAGACATCTGCAGGTGTGATGACTTTAAGCTATCAAATGAAATAATTGATTTACATTTACAAGCTTTAGTCTTTATGCATTTAAAGCCCCTTAGATCAGCCTGCATTGTGCTGTGTTTATATTTCTGATACAATGATGTTCATGTTTCAGTGACTTTCTTAAATCAGTACTTAATTAACGTAACTAGACTTAGAGGCACTTATAAGAGTCAGGATCCACTGAATCAGGCACTGGCTTGGAAAACTGCTAAGTACATCCCCAGCTAAATCCTACTTGATACATCTCTGCCCCGTCTCTCCTGCCAGGAAGAATGTTTTTCCCTGAGTGACATGTGGGAGAAACTTCTAAAGCTCAGAGAGTAGCACTCTGATATATAACAAAATGAATAACGTGTAGTTCAAGTGCTAAGGGAGGAGGGGAAGCAATAAAAAGCAGACCAATCAGCCTTAACAGAATTTAAATCATTAGCAATGAAATTCAGTGCAGACAATTTTAATTTAGGTGACTGCACAGTCTTTGGTTTTAACCTGCAGAAGTGTTCAGACTTCAAATTAACTGGAGAACAGCTCCTCTGTTGTTGCCCAGCTTCATTAAAATCATATTGCATATGGAGGTGAAAATGAGACTAATATTAAAGCTCGCAAAGTTCAGATGAGATATATTCTTTAGTCCATAAAATCTACCACCATGCCAAATTTAGGAGCAAAATTAGACATAATTTGGTAATTTATTTGGTCTTAAGAGGAAACAGTTACATGACCCTGTTGAGTGACATTTGTGTCAATGATAATTGTTAACCTGATCTATAATGAATGACCCTGTATTTTGATGGCACGTTATACTCATAGAGGGGTATACATTAGTTCTGTGGACTTCAGTGGGGGTTGTGAGTTCAGAGCAGCAGAGAGCATGAATGCTCTGAACTCACAACCAGGACTCTAAACATGTGCCATGCTGCTCCGCCTCCAATTCTGGAGCCATAATCACGGGTGTACTCTTTCTTCTCCTGTGGACAAGACCCCTGATGCGCTCTATATTTTGCTTTTGCTCTGTCTGTTGAATGTGTGACCACTGTTCCAGGAGGACAGTGTAGAGTACTTCTGAAAATTGTATTAAAAAAATATTATTATTATTATTATTTTTTTTAGAAAGCATAATCAAGTATTTTGGACAACTGAATCAATGGTAACAGGTTCTTAGTTTGTAAAAGCAGTTGGAAAATATGCAGACTATTTTTTTTGTCTCTAATTAGGGCAAACTTCTAAACAATGCACTACGAGTAACCAGACTGTATTCATAAAACATTTATACACCTTTGCTCCCTCCGTGGGTCTTTTGCATGCCATGACAGCTTAAGCCATAATTAACATAAAAATAAAAGCTAACAGACAAAACTCCAAATAAATCTAAAATATGTACAGTCAAGGAATATTTGCAGTTCAAAGCTAATTATCAGTGGCTCCAATTGGTCTTCAGAGAAATGACACCAATTTAAATCAAGAAGAGATGTAAGTTTGCTGCAGAAAGTAAGCGTGGTCATTTTATGTAGTTTGCTTTTACAACAGCTGCAATCAAAGCAGTTTTCATTAGCTCAAGGTATGCTCCAAAACCTCAGTTGCTCTGAACAGGAAGGCATACCCCCTCACCGAGTTCAGAAATTCAATTGCCGTGCCATTAGCTTGGTTTGAAGTTTTCAAAGGAATGGTCACTCAGGTGTTAATTGCTGGCTGCCATCTCGGCTGCGAGGATTCAGCTCTTCCACAAGATATGGACTTGGTAACTACAGCCAAATCAGTGTCACAAGGCTGAAGTGTACGGATACTGTGGTTGAAGCCCCAGCTACAGAAATTATGCTCTTTTGTACATGGAGACCTGTCAATGAACCAAACTATTTTGGTACCTATAATTATTCTAAAATGTAATAATGGATCAGATGTTATGGTGTGCCTTTCACCAAAATTCAAGAGCTGCACACAGAAGCTACACACTTTGTGAATATTTTGTTAACTGGAAGTGGGCTGCTATCAGGGTTTGGCTGTATTCACAGGTAGAATATAAAATTTCCCCAAACCGGTACTTTAAGTTTGCGTGCCACTTGCTAGACTTCTGTGGCATTCAAAGGTTACTACCTCTGTTTGCAAGAAGAGACAGTTAAAAAAAAAATATTCTACAGTAGCTTTGGCTTATTCTGAACATTCCACTCCTGGCAGCCTCACGGTTGAAACATGGACATCCCTGCTTGGTGGGAGCCCTGCTGCAGAAGGCAGTTGGAGGCAAAACGTTCCCCTGGGAGTGCCCATCACCCTGACCTGCAGCACCAGGTTCTCCAGACCACTTGAAGCAGCCCCAACACAAGCCTTCACCAAACATGGACACAGCAATTCTCAGATTATCCCCAGAGGCAGATACAAAAATAATCCCACAAGCAAACACTCAGTAAAAACATGGTCAGGTTACAGCAGCGCAGAGTGCACGAGGTTGCCACGGAAGACAGTTCATTGTGTTGTGTTACAAACACTCTAAGTAGGGACCCACATGGGTTAGAAGTCAATTGAAGGAGCAGCTCCGACACACTGATGTGCAGGACTGCGGGGATCAGACTCGGAGAACTGCCCCAGCCCTTTGCTGCGGGGTCTGTGCGAAGAGCCAGCGAGACCATCGGCACCAGCCCCAGCATGCAGCACCCTGGCGTCTTTGACTGGCACGAGCCCAGCCGCGAGATCTCAAGAGAGCTGTCGTTTATCCAGCTAAAAGCTATCAGCTGTGTGTGCTAGGGGTTTACATCTGCGGTGGCATCCTCTTGGGCCCCTACTACAGTGCACAGTGTGTGAGTTACACTAACCTGAATGCTGATGGTTCTTACGGGTCGGTGATGCATTGCTGCATTGCACACATTACTGCAATAGGTAATGCCGTATTCTTCTGCTATATTATTGATTTTTGTCATTAAGAATTAATATTTGGGGGGGAAGACAAAATGCAAAAATTAGTTATTTTTGTGTACAACACACACAAATTCTTGCAGTGACACAAAGAACAGAAGAAATTTCTGGCCCGCTCATGGGTGTTGGCAGGTTTGAGTGTGGTGCGGTTCCACTGTGCTTGTAGCATTTCTATTAAAGTGGTGGTGGGAGGGCAGGAAATGATTTCGAGCTCTCCTATGACAAATTGTTCTGATTACTGAAGATGTCACTGTTATTGAAGGTTTTAAGCAGAACAAGGCCTGTGCAAGCTGAAGCTGAAATAAACCCTTCTTTTTTTTTTTTTTTTTTCTTTTTTCTTTTTTTTTTTTCCTTCATAGATGGATTTTCCTTCCTAAGATTAACAATCTGGTGGTGTCAAAGGCATTTATCCTAAAGAGATCGATAGTGTGAGGAAGTATGTCCTGTCTCTTTTTTCCTTGAGAAAAGGCTGCAGGTTACACCAGCATTTCAATCAGTCGTTTCATTTGAAAGTACCGTTGCGCGGTGACTCTGAAGCTGTACCTTTATTTGCCATACATCTTAAAGCTGGTTTTAGCCTGTATTCAGTAGCACATAAAAAAATCATACCTTAATATGCTGTTTTGCAGAGTTGACTATATTTGCTTTCTTCCCAGAACAAAATCATCTCATTCATCTTTAGACGTAAGTTTTCCATAGTGATTTTGTGCTCGCAGAGGTCATTGAATCTTTGAACATGTTTGTTAAAAAGTTAATGCTGTACTCAAGTGATAAAGAATCCGACACCTTAAAGCACATTTTTGAGAATATTATGCTCCATTTTCACAGTCATATCTTGCTCTGGCAGCCCCAGTTTTCCCATCAGTCACAGACAGACAGTGAAGTCGGAATGCAGACTGTGAGCTGAAAGGCTGACATAGGTGCTACATTACGGAGCACAGCAATGCCAGCAGTCCAGGCAGCCAGTGCATGGGTTGAGACTTAAATCTCTAAGCTGGTTAACTCGGCTTTCTCTGTAATGTGGACACTAGGCCAGAAGCCAAAAAGTGATAAGGCATTAAGAAAAAGATGCTGAGGACATCAGCAGGTGAGGTGGCTCGAACGCTTTTGTGCTGGGCACTTTCATGGGTGTTAAAGTCCAAGGGCAGGTTTGAAAGTCAAACCCTGAAGCTGGTCTGGAGCCCGAGGTCTTTCTAAATCAGAGCAGGTTAATTTGCCTCCTCTAATGCAGAGGGGAATGGCTGCGGCAGAACAACCCTGCCTCTTCCTGGCTGATAGCTCAGTGTGATCCACTACACGGTTATTGGAATAGGTCTTGCTCCGTGAGGCTTTCTCTGTTCAACATACTTTAGTTACTGAAAGTGTGCAAAATTTCCACCCCATTCTCTTAGAACCAGCAGTGTGCAAGTGTATAAACCCTACTTGGTTAAGTTAGTTCCTTCCTTGGGTGAAATAATAATGATTCCAGCCTTAGCTGCAATAATTTTTGGATGGAGCTAGCCCCAGGGCTTGGCAACCAAATATGCCTCTGATGCAGCAGTGTGTTTTCTGATAACGACAGAACAAAGGTCTGACACAGTACCTTCAAGATCCTTTAAACTCCAGTTGGATTCACAGAGGTGATTTCAGCACAAAAGAATAATCACCTCAACTAGGCTAAGACGAAACAATGCCAAAGAAAAGAATTTAAAATAAAAAATTCATAAAAGTAAAAGCAGTAAGTAGAGGAGACGTGAATAAAATGTACCTTCTCTATTAGGGACCAGTGATGGTAACAAGAACCACAAATTTTTAAGATTACAAAAAATGGACCTGAAAGGTCCAATGCAAAGTACATCAGCAATGTAAGAGCTATCAGGAATTCTCAGTTCTGGAAACCCAAGGTTGTTAAGTTAAAGCTACAGTCATTTTAAGTTATATGTGTGTCCTGTATTTTTTAACCTGTTCTATATTCTAGACTTCAACTTAAGGCTTGCAGTTTTCAGTCCTGAAATGTAATTTAGATGTGAAGTATTACTAAGGATTTGGGTCAATATTTAATTTGCAGTGAAGGTGCAGATACCACTGTGAAAACCTTAATTGCTTTAGTGAATAGTCCCATGGTTTCACATATAGTCACATGGAGAGTTGTTGCTTAAGCAGGGAAATGAACACACAACACTGAGTTTAACGATTTGTTTTCTTTGTCCCTAAACCTTGCTTGGTCCGTAGCAGTGACATTTCCCATCAGCAAGGGATGCTTCCTAAGAGAACTGTTTCTGTGGGAGCTCTAGATCCTAGTTTCAGCTCTAGTGAAAATGAATGAAACATCCTGCATTTGGGCAAAGCTTTCAGCCCCCCTTTACCACTAATTTCTTTGGTAGAGGAGAAGTTTAATTTCCAAATGTCATTGTCTCTCCTTGGAGCTTCTCTCAAACAGATCCTTCATTTCTCTTTGGAAATTTTGGAGCATTAAAGAAACAGTATCAAGAGCAGCATCCTTCCATTGATCGGGTCAATTATCTACAAAATATGACCTGCTGCTCCTGAAACTGTAACAGAATTAGAGGGTCTGGGAGAAAGCTTTGTCAGAAATGGGGCTGCATCACTCTGTTTCCTACATTCCCAGACTGGATCTGTCTCCAAGACAGTGACTACATCCCTTCCTCCTCCCAAACTTTTGTTTTGATGATGGTGTCTCTCAGATTTTGTATCCAATGCAAGAAAATATGAGTGCACAGAGCTCTCTTCCAGCTCCTTTGGTTATATCTCTTTATTTTATTACCTTTGGGACTAAATGGAAAGCCCATTTCTCTTAGATCTACACAAACTGACTTTCTCACCCTCCATCTTTTGCTCTTTCTGATTTACATTGTGTTCTCATCAAAGTCAATGTGTTGTTTACAGATGGGAAGTTTCATGGCTGCTGTCTATTGGATAACTGACTTCTGGGGAGAGAAGCCCACTGGCAAGAGCTGAGAGTTGTGCCTTTTGACTTATGTGGATAAATGCATTGACCATCTGGGTTTTAATCTTTCATTCTTATGCAAGGCTTTATTTCAGGTAAACCAAGCAGCGTTCCTCATATCAGTGATTTGTGGTACTTACTGCACGTTTCACTGTCCAGAGTAGCAGTCCTTCAAGAGACATAAAAAAATCAAGTTACTCTTTTAAAATCTCACAAGATGTTATAGAACTCCGTGTTCTTCACTATTTATTTCACTAGAATATTAAACTGCTAGCTTTGTCCATGACAACATCATAAATTAACCAGGGTCATCTATATGACTTGAAAGAGGAACACGGACTCTGTATTCCATTACCAAAGCCACAGGCAATCCTATCCCTTGTGTGATGACTTCAGAATCTTTCCTAATGCCAAGTTCTTTTTAAACTGAAGAAATATCTGAACTTAAAATTATGCTCTAGTTCAAAGTCATATATGTCACTAGTTTAATTAGAAGCTTAAATCTCAACAGTGTCTTTTTAGCTGAATTTTGTAAGAATTTAATTTCTTTTATCATGTAGAAAAGCAGTTGTTATGACTCATGTTTCTTGTGTCTGTTATGAATGTCAATAAATGCAATCCTTGCTCTTCTGACAGAGCTGCATTCATGTACAGTGCTACTAACACCCTGCAGAAAAAAAAAAAAAAAAGAAAAAAAAATCAAGATGATTATAAGTACACACTTTTATTTCTGCCTAGGCATGACTTCTTTTTTTTCTTTTCACTTCTTAAAATTGAGTATAAAAGCTGAAATGAATGAATCCCTGCAAAACATAAATAGACAGCTCTGCTTAATGATGGCATTCATGGTGTTCAGTCAATTTACCATCCGTAGTGATTTAGGTAACAGAACAAAACATAGTACGAATGTCATGTCCCTTGTGGGAGACAATATAAATTTTATGCACCACAATCTGTTCAAAGATATTGGATGAACTAGGGTCAGGCAAAATTGCACAGAATATTTAATGTGTACAAACTTTCCTAAAAAGTAAGAAAAATTAAAATAATAAATATGGTAGAACAAATATTTACTCTGTTAAAGAATATTTTTTGCTCTGTCTTAATAATAATTTCAAGTCTAAGACTCTGTCTAAGCAAAATCAAGTTGCTGACATCCTTATCCATATTCCTTATGTATAGACACCCCTTTCCACCTCCCCTTGCTGGTGCCCATGGGTTTCTGGTGAGAGAAAGAAGTATGAGGATGCAGCAGAGAGGGTACCAAGGTAGTTGACAAATTATCTATATTGATGGCACCAGCGGAAGTTTCCAGGCACAATAGAAATAGAAAATGGTTGTGTGGTTGGGTTTTTTTCCCTTCCCTCACCTCCCCACCACCATCCCCCTTTTTTTTTTTTTTTTTTTTTTTTTTAGTTTTTGGATAAGGACTTACCATGCAGAGATTTAAGTGGAGAACACCAGACTTAGGAGTCCTTTTCAGGACTGAGTGTCAGCGTGAATCCAGCAGAGACCAGACAGAAACTGGTGATAGACTGTTGCAGTAGGAAATAGCAGCTTTGGCCTCCAGTCACTTCTTACAAGTTTTTATTTATCCATCTCAGAGGTCTTCTGCTCTGGTCATAGTATTTTTAAGTGTCAGCCCACTTTGCGTTTGCCATCTTCTGGACCCCTATTTCTCCAAATTCTAAGAGTTTGTAAGACAGATTTGACAAAAGGTTTTGTTAAAATTACTTAGATGTGAAGGCTGCCCACTCAGAGAGCAAAACATCTCCTTCATTGTTTTCCTGATGATTCTCTGGGCTCTTACAACACTGAAATCTTCATTCCTTTAAGTCAATTTGAAATTAAGAAGAAATAGATGTTTAAAAATTCTAGCAAAATAGTTATATAATAAGTTCTTAACAAATACTGGCAGAAGATAATCTAGGGAGAAAAAGCAAATCTATACAAAAGACACAAACTTTGAGTTCATAGGAGTCAAACAAAAACATTTTCATAGCATTTAAAGCAGGACATAAACACTGGAAATGGACACTGAAACTACTGAACTGAGCTGAACTGAATTTCGCCATCCTTCATAAACATAGATGTGTATATGTATACGTACACATAAGTTTATGTGTAAGTATAAAGAAATTAAAGAAAGAGGAAAGCACTCCTTGATGAAAGCTAAGATCACTCTTTTGATCTCTTCTCATATTCTACGTGGTAAATGTTAACAAAACCTAGATACAATCATGAAGATGTTCTTCATAGTGTATCTAAGTCTCTAAGAATATGTGAAGGGTATAGTTTGTCCCCTTAAAGGATGAAATCAGCAAATTGAATGGTACTGGAAACATTTCTAACCCAAAGCTTAAACCTCTAGATCTTAAGCAAAGGAGCACTCTTCCATGGGAGATATTCCCTGGAGGAGGAGTTGCTTCTCTCCTGGGAGACCAATGTTGAGTGCAACAGGATTGTAAGTACAGTACATAGCTGATCGTGCCATATGGATGCTTATGGGGTGTGTGTGTGTGTTAGAAAGATGGTTCTATGCTGCCATTGGAGCTTTGCAGACACTTAGACAAATTGTAATCCTCCCTAAATCGCTACTATTCACAGAACTTTGCTTGAGAAGAAATTCTGAATGATGAAGAATGCCTCTATTCTAAATTAATAACAAAGAATAAATTGTATTTTTCAATAGCAAGTAGCATTATTTCTTTACTTCTTTTTGTTCTTGTGTGAGCTGACAGAGGCAGGACACAGGAACAACTACAAAACCACGGATGAAATACAAAGAGCAAATTTATTTTCATTAACTTGCCAGCCGTGGGATCCCCGAAGCAGCACCCAGGCAAGGCACACAAGTGGGGAGGCAGACACCACAGAGCTCGGTCCGTGCTGGAGGATCACCGCACCTGCTGTTCTCACCGGTGTATCAGGGATTTGCACAGGCAGTTTACCACTGTGCTTTGATCTTTCACATCACAGGGCAAGAATCTCAAGCATGTTTGATAGTGTCTAAGTCTGTCACAGGCCTTTCTTATTTAAACACAGATGTTCTACCTGACAAACACACAAGACTAAACAACAATTGTTATGCTGTATGTGTTTATCTACACCCCAGCTGCAAGCCACTTCAGGGTGTTTGCAACCATCCTCACCCATCTTCCATTATTTTCCCATAGTCCTCCATTGTACAAAATGGACAATTAAAAATCAAGCAAATCCAGTTTGATATTTTTCCTTCAGGTTTCATGGAATGAAAAACCTGAAATTTTTATCTTTTACATAAAGCATACTCAGACATTATTATTTTCTACCATTAAAGTTGGAAGAAGCTTTCATTCCCCGTTTCCTCGTACCATCTATTTTCAAATATGCAACAGAAGATCACTAGAATTCAGGACGCTCTGTTTCTGTGTACCGCACTTGAACTTTGAGAAGGACAGAAACACAAACCAGAGCCCTCTCTGGTGCAGCTGCTGGGAACGGGTCCCATTGCATCCGTCCGAAGGAGAGCCCTGTTTCCACGTTGGCAGCTCATGGCAACACAACCCTCACCCAAGGCCAGTGCACATCTATGGCACATCTATGGCACAACTGCACAGACCATGTTCAAACCCCTGGAAAAATAAATCTGCCTTTGAATTCTGAACTCAGACAGGCTCTCTTCTGAAACTCTTGAGCAGCCAAGATAACAGTCATGAGGGCAGTTTTCAGCACGTCTCCTTTCCCACTGTTTTCAAGCCAGATCTAGAAATAACAGCAGAAATAACAACAAACTTATTGTTAAGAACATGTGAAAGCTACACTCCCTTCATGCTAAAAGGTACTGTTTCAAATGAAGAAAACGAGAAAAAGTCCTCTAATGTTACCAACAATCCCATTGAAATACACTCAAAATTGCCAGAACTCAGGAATGTGCACTAAACCCCACAACCTCTTCCAAGGCTCCAGCAGACATGGGAATAAGTCTTCAGGTAAAAAAGCTTAAATCTGAGAAAGCACATAATTCTAAAATTGTCATCTCTGTTTTGGAAGTAATTGAAATGGATTTACATCCAAGTTGTTCCGCCTAGAGCATCCCTTAGATAATTCAGGAAAACCCTCCTAATGTATAAACTCCATACCTGCAGGTAACAATCATCGTTTTCTATGGTGTGTGTAGTAAATGCATTTGATGGGAAATAGATCCATCAAGTTAAAGCAGTTTCATTTCCATCCCAAACCTCTAATCCAAGAGGTGCTGCAGTTTTGTAGACCTTTCCATTAGGTTCAAGATACTGAGATACTGAGTAACAACTTTATTGCCAATTTTGACCTGCTGCTTTTTCCGTTATGAAGTAATAATTATTTCAACTCCTGTTCTTCAGAAATAAAAATGTTACAATACTGGCATTGCAAATTAAAAGTACCATTGCTTGATATTTAGAGGGATTTAGCACCAGTGATATTGCATTATTCTTTCTTTTAGCCTTAAGTGACCTTTTAATACTACCTGAAAATTTGCACATCACCATGTTCTTTTTGTTTCTGTTATTCATATCTGTTGTAAGGTCACACGTTTTGCAAGAGCAGCCTGACTTCTCATGTCAGTGTTATATTTTCATTCTCAATTGCTCTAATTCTACAGCCACAGCTTCAAATGATAAGCGATACTCTTCGCACAACCCTGCCTGTGATTTAGTCTCTTTTATACTGAAATCCTCAAGGAAGATATGACCGAATCTTGAAGAAAGAAGAGACCGATGTTTGTGGAAGGGATTTGCTTTTATTGCAGCTTGACAAACGGGACAGATTCAATAGGAGTTCAAGTGTCTGGGCAGTCTGGAAAAGGGGGACTGGGGACTAGTTTAGTTTGAGGTGCACAAATCTGTTCTGCATGGGGCAGCAGGAGGTGGGGAGAGCCAGGGCAGGGCTCCTTTCTGAACCTCAGTAACAAATGGCTGAATAAGACAACTGCTTTTATAAGTCAGACCAAGAAGAGGAATAGAGATAGTGAGTTAATCTCACATGTCTTTAGATGCTGGGCATTCTGTGCTCATGCAGCATCAGGTGGAGTCCAGACAGATTTCTCACAGTGCACAACTTTCCAGCAGCAACTTTTTTTTTAATAAGATGTGTTCACAGTCCTCCCCTCTTTACTGACTAGTTGATTGGAATAGCTTGAAGAACGGAGACAATGATTAATTTTGCACATTTATATTCTCTCTTCAGCCACTCTAATAGAGGAAAGATATACCAAGGCCATCTGTGCTTTCAGGATTCAGTCTTTTCACTTGATTGACACAGACCAGAACTGTATGTGTGGTTACTCAGTATGAATTCACACACTGAAATCTGTAGGAGGCTGTGCATTGATTAGAACATTTCCATTTTCACCTGTTGCAGAGCATATGAATGAGTTATGGGGTCAGGTTTTCCAGATACACTCTATTAATTCATATTTTTTTTCTGCTTTTGTGACTAACATACATTGAAATAGGCAACAGTAATTTAAAGTATTTAACTGGTGGATGTTTATATTATTCACCAAAAATGTACTCCTCATCTTGAAAGCAACAAAAGATAAACAAGGTAGCTTAAAACGTTTACAGATTTTCATTCAGCATCTCCAGAATCATCTCCAATAATGAATGAGGCATTGAAGAGCTTACAGACTTCTGTACTGTGTCACAACACAGTGTCACTCAGCACAGTATGATGTTTTCAACAATAACCTGCAAAGAATGTGCAGAAAAAGTACTATCGGTCAAATTCCCAGTTTCCCAAGTGAAATCTTGTCTTTTTTTGTTTGTTTGTTTTTGTTTTGTTTTTGTTTTTTGTTTTTTGGGTTTTTTTTATACAAAGGTATTGCTGCAAGACAAGGAATAACAATTTGGATATTTTCTAGCATTTAAATTTGAGGTAATTATGGATCCCATAATATCTCTTAAGAGAACTATCATGTAGAGAAGACTTCTTGTTTTAAGATAACTCTGAAGAGATGTTTTAGCACATGCATGGGGCTTCCCAGTCTCTTTAACTACACAGAGTACAAAAAGAGTACTTTACCCCTGTAAAGAGCTCCTTGATTTCTGAGAGGAAGAAGTAATGCAAAAGGCTAAGGGGAACTTTATTATTTAAAAAAGATGCAGTGTCAGTGTAAGGAGAACTTAAAGTCTTCCAACAATTTAAATTTCTAGAGTTTCAACCAAAAATAAATAAAATCAGAAAATAAATAAAGCCAGTATTTTCAAATCCTATTACTGTTTTCTAATTAGAAACTTGGTGGTTTATTTACAACATTATTTTCATTTAGAAATCATTGAATCTTATTTCAAAAAGAATCAAAAATAACAAAACCCAAAATATTGAGTCTGACTTGTTATTTGAATTTTATCAATACTGGTTTGTTTGTTTCAGGTTTTTTTGTTTGTTGGGCTTTGGTTTTTTGCTTTGTTTGTTTGTTTTCTTTTGTTTGTTCTGCCCGGTCCTCTCCCCTTAGTGTGTGAACCCCGCCTCCCCATCCCCTCCAAACTGTCTGGAGGGAAGGATGGTGAAGGGAAAGCAATGGACTTGAGAAAATATGTATTTTCAATCCAGTTGTGACTTGAACTAGTAATGATAGTAGTCACATGTCTCATCTTTCCCCTGGAAAACTCAGACAATAAAAACAAGGGATTTTTCCATGTCTTGAAAAAAACCAGCAGATTCATTTGTTAAGTGTTTATTTATAGAGTCATATCATGTATTCATTAAAGGCTAATACTTAGTTCTGCTAGCAGTTAGGCAGTTTGTAAAAATCTTCTATATGTTATGACACTCAGAGCTGTCAGATATGTTTCTTTCAAACTCAAACATCTATGTAAGTCTTCCATTTTTTTGAGCATGCACTTTTTATACACTAATATTAAACCATTAAAAATAAACCGGCAAATATTCAAAAGTAGCTGTGAAAAATAATTCCCAAACTAATTGGGACCGTTTCTTTTCCCACTAAGACTATAAGGGTTTTTATGTGAAATTCTGTTTGCTTTAATTAAATGTTGTGAAAAAAAGAAATCCCAGATTTTTTTTTCACCCGTGTGGTTCCATGTAGCAAAGATCTGTAAATAAATACTATTCTTACATTTAAAAAGTCTCATAGATGTATTGTCTGGATTATTTTTAGAGTTTCACAAACAAGACCGAGACTGATAGTGGATTTGGCAGGTAATGGTAGACAAAGAAAATGGGGAGACCTAAGATGTTATCCCAGATTTCAGATATCCCTACTACCAAGCTGTTCTATGTTCTCCGGAATTCAGTGAATTTCTCGGTAAACAAAATATGTATTCATCATCAAAAGAGAGAAAAAAGCCTTTTTTTAAAGTAGAAAGAAATGCTAAAAGCACTTATACTTTGATATATGTTTTTTAATCACTCAATGAGAATGTACTTTCAAAAATCCCCAAACAACAACAAAAAATCGTTTACTTTCAATGATACAAATTGTTACAAAAGCCAGGGGGTCACAAAAATCCAGGATATTGTATTTGAAAAGAAATGGTCGTTGAGCATCTGTTCTCAAGAAGTTCTCAATTTTTTTGCGTGTATGTGTTTCATGTTAGCATATAATGCTATTCTTCAAAATTATGTCAGTCATAGGTATGTGAAGAAAATCATACCAGACCTCTATCACATTATTAGGTGACCAACTTGATCACCTTATTTTGGGATGTATTTTTATAGACACATGATGTTTATTTTACTGCCGGTCAGCTTTACAGGTGATATTCACCCCCTCCTTTGTACACTCAAAATGTCGATTATGCTTCATAATGTAAAGCTGCAGGTATTTGGGTTTTTGGGGTTTTTTCCCCCCCCTTTTTTCTGTGCTTGTGTGTTGCAGAGGGTAGTATTATCAAATGTCCTGTGATTAAACATGTAACATTGTAGAAACTACTTTTTGAGCACTTGTCACTAATTCCATTAGAATTTGCAAATTTATGGCAATGTACTTGTGGTTTGTCAAGTTTTGTGTGGCATAGAAGCGATCAGCAGAAATTTACAGGTATTGACATTTTCAGTTCTACCTATCTTGACCCAGACCACAATTTAAATCAATCTTAATCCAGACCAGAGAACAGATAGATTCCCAGAATGAAAAATTTCTTAAAAACTGTGTCTCACTGTTAGTAATGATATATCTTAATTTATTGTTATCTCAGCCATATGCAATCTCACAAAAAATGCAAAATCAATCTACAGATTTCACTGTTGAGTTCTTACTGCAGGCTCATGGTGGAATAACCCACCAAATCCACAGTAAAATGGTAATCCACTTGCAGAAGGCACTCTGTCCTGGACCTCATGTATCTGGTCACATCCAACTTTGTTGTTTGTGGTTGGGGTTTTTTTTTATTATTGTTGTTGTTTTGGGGTTTTTTTGGTGTTTTTTTTTTGTTTGTTTGTTTGTTTTTAAATAACATTGAGGTAGTTGGAGAAGCTGTGTTTGAGATTTAAAATTGCAAAGCATATCTGATTCATCTAGTCCATTATTTAGCAAAATACTCTTCTAAAATTCTTGAAAGTAGCACTTGAAGATGTCTGGAGGGATAAACTCAATTCTAATTGCAATTATTTAGCTCTTTTTACTGCAAATACTTGTACAGCTGAGAAGCATGATGTGTTATTTCTGAAACCTAGGTGCTCTCAGCTCAATGTATATGGTAAATGAAAGCAGCTATTGTAATTTTAGATTTGTTAACTCTATTAGCTGGTGGGAACACCAGAATCTCCTTCAAGTCCAAAGATCACTTTTGTAAAGCAAGCCATTTGTCTGGACACTTAAGCTTTATAGCTGTTGGCCTGAGTGTATATATGTAATATTACAAATGTGTACTTGTTCTGCATCTACTGAAATTGCCAAAAAGAATTTTATTCTTGTAAGGCTTCTTTTTTCTAATGTTTTGGTAGATAAAATTTGGTACAGAAACACAGTAACCATCTGGCAGCTTGGAGTACTTTCATGCTCATGCTTCCTGATTTGCAAACAGGTTTTCAACTGAAGGCCAGCAAGTTGACCAGCTGAGTATTTAGGTCTTGAAAATCTGACCCTCAGCCTTCTTAGGCATGTAAATTACCTACTTATTTTTCAGAAGTGCAGCTGACACGGAAGTAAGTAACATATATGGGCCTTAGGAGCATGTAGTGGAAACACCAGGACTAGTAAGTTACTTCTGATTAGCCAGATAAGAAAGCCTAGAATAAAATGATCCTGATGGAATAAATTATTGTAATATCCAGTCCTTGCAGACTAAAATTACTTTTCTTTATCTCGGAGAATAAGGTTTTGAAATATTTGGTTTGGGATATGTCTGTTGAAAAGTATTTTTAGTCAGACATTGCAGTCAGGTGAAATTAAAAAAAAGGCTTTTTTTTTTTTCCCAGGAATGCCTCAGTTAAGAAGGAATCTTCTCAAAAACTACTTCATCAGTACAATTCATTCCAAGCATCACGAAGCACAAGCTGAAGGGAAGTCTGAGAGACAAAACTTCTTCCTTCTGGAGGCATTTAAATATCTGCTTTTAAAGATATGTAAAAAGTTAATCACTACTGTACCACCCTGAATTTCATTGTAATAGCTATCTGAGAAACTTTCATGGTTCTCACAGGCCAAGACATGAGAGTAGTACATCTTTTTCTCCCTCTTGCTTTCATAAGAAGGAAGAGTTCCTCAAATTGTTGTCAGTTTATTTGTATTTTACAACTGACCTTAGCTGAAAGAAAAATAGGCTCATGCAGCAAAACAGAATGAAGAATCTAATTAAACTAGCTATTATGTCCTAGCGCAGAAATCTTTATCGTGAAAAAAAATCCTGAAAAATCTTTTGTCCTGAAGTTGGAAGCTTGGGAAACACTGGATGAAGAAGATGCCTTTCTTACACTTGAATGATTATTTAAACTTTGCCTTTAAATTAAATAATAAAAAAGATAAAACCAAAACGAAACACATTCTAAAATACCCATGTCTTCTTTTGCATCTTCTTTCTCCATCAACATTTCAGACTGTTGAGGACAACACTACTAGAAGGTTCCAAAGCAGAACTAAAAGGCAAGAGATACTAAAAGTTTAAATAACCACAAAGTTTAAAAGCCTGACATGTGACCAGCTATCAGAAAATGCTCACCAACAAAAAATGAATTTCAGAAATGAAATGGTGTTTTATTGAAAAATACTGACATTGACATTTGTTGTCAATTTGAAATTTTTCAGAAAATGTCAAAGAATATTTTTTCTGACTTGTAAATAATTCACTGTGAAGATATATACTTTTTAAATGTTACTTTTGTAAAAAATAAAAATAAAAAAAATCGTGTGTTTTTCCTCTCAAGACCTTGAGAGGTTTTTATTGGAATTTGTAAATTATTTCTGAATGTCTTTTTTTCTTATTCAAATAATTCTGAACTTCTGAAATTCTGCTTTATTGTGACTATCGATACCTAGCTTTGAAAGCCTGACATTGAAGTTTTTCAAATATATTTAATGTGCATAATGTTGTTTTAAAAGAGAAAATTAAAATTAAAATCCTGATTGTTTTTTTTTTCCCCATCTTTGCGCAAACAAAAATGAAACAAAACCCCAAAAAGGTTTGGAATTATATATATGTATTCAAGGAATGAATTTACTAGGCAGTCCAAAGTCTTAGCTTCCTAGAGGGCAGCAAAGCTCTTTGGATAAGGCAACCCCAATAATAACCCAACTAGGATAAAATATTTATATCTGTTTGTTTGCACATTGAAGGAAAAAAACAATAAAAATCTGGATCAATTTTATGCTTTTATTCAGCTTGGATGGAAAAAGCTCCATTTATATACATGTGTTTGGGGTTTTTTTTGAGATGCTTGTGCTGTCAAGAGCTGTTTGTCCTGATTTTGTAGTTACGAGGTAAGACAGCTGGCAAATATTAGAGAACAGTCCTACAACATTTAATACATGAAGACAGGGCTTGGAAAACCAGAGGCCGGTTCAACACTCTTCCTTCTGTAATATAGCCTTCCAGAGTTTGTTTCCCTCCCCTGAACCATTACTCTCCTGAACATCTGATATCTTTTTGGTGTCACAAGGGTCACCATGAAAAGAAAAGAACTGTAAAGACTAAGCAAAAGATGTAAAAGTTCTCAGATATAATAATAACTGAAACTGGTGTATAACTTAATCCAGATAAATCTTAGCAGCAAAGGAGTATTCAAGTGAATTTAAAAATATAGAATCTCAGTGGTCCTTGAGGAACCTATAGAACAGACACAGTCATGCGTAGTGGAGGGAGGCACCAGCAGAAACCAAGAAAAAAGAGTAATCTTTAATGATAAAATAAGTAAAAGACTAATAAATCAGAATGCTGATAGTGTTGATAAGAAGTTTGAATATGGTGGGAAGCTAAAGAATCTGAGGTTTGCAAATTGAAGCAATAATTATACAGTTTAAACAATAGAAGAAGCATTGTTTAAGTAGATGCATTTCTTATGGTGGTAATTTGGAAATGTAATTATTATACAGCACATGTAGCAAAGAGTAGAAATTTGAAGCTTTGCCTCCTGTGTATCTGAAAAAATACTATAATCACTTACTAGGGTGATAGAACTACTGTCCTTCTAGGCACAATTCATATTTAATTGTATATTCACCGTGGAATACCTCAACTCAATACAGAAAAAATGTTGAAATACAGGAAATCATTTACTGTATAAGAAAACAATTTTCTGGTCAATCAATCCACTTTATTACACAGCTAAGCTCTACCAAATTCACTTTTAAAGGATAAGAATCCTTTAATTACAGAGTAAACCCCACCTAGCTTTCTTTACTATTTGTATTTCTTCATAGTAGCATGGGTTCATTGAATGCATTTGAAGAAAAAGCAGCATCTGTGTCATAGGTGGAGGGAAAGCCAAGAACAACCTATTGTGCTCCTGGATAGTCTGAAAATAAAGGGCTGCTGAACGCTTTTTTTTTTTTTTTTTTTTTTTTTTTTTTTTTTTTTTTTTTTTTTGGGAGAAAACACCACTTTCCTTTGTAAGCTGAATTATAGTCAAGTCAGGACTCAGTAAAACTTTGGTTTTGTAAGTCTATACATTGGCAGATACTGCAGCCCAGACCAGTGGGATGAAGAAACCCAGTGGCTCCTCATGTGTCAAAGAACAGTGGTGCAATAGGTACTTGCAACACCAAGGAAAGATCAGCAGCAGCTCAGCTGTGGCCCAGCTGAAGGGATGGCTGATGCACAGTGGATGTTGCTGTGTTCTTGTCCCCTTAGGCAACTGCGTGTCCACATTCTCACTCCTGTTCCAGCTCATGTAATTTTCTTTACTTGCAGGTGCCTCAGACACCAGAAGGGGCTGGGTGGGAGTCTTCCCTTCAAATCAGGAGCATGTGTAAATATGAAAATCAAGAGTGTCAGCCAGGACGTGATACACCAAAGGAAAAGAATCATCCTTGGCAGAGGAAATGTGATGGAATCCTGTGGCATTTCAATATTTGAGCTTTCCCAGGGCAGGGGATGCAATGGCCTGCCTCTTATCTGTCTCTGGCCTTTATGTTCTTATATTTATGGCAGAGAACACAAATATCTGGTCATTGCTGAGGACAACAGCATGAACAAGACAAACTTTGTGAAATACCTGCATATATTTCAATAACCCTAGTGAAGAGCAATGAGAAAAATCCTCATAATCAAAGGTGATCTTTCCAATTTTGACCACTCACTGGACTTTGCAGCAACATGTTTGTTTCCCTGAAAGAACATTTTATTTGATTTATGAGATCTACATTAAATGGGGAAAAATATAATCTACCTTTCATGATTGAAAAAAAAAAGGGGTATGTGTGTGTGGTGGAAATAACTCAAAAATGTTGCAAAAAGTGACAGTTTCCATTACTGCCTTCAAACACCATTATAAAGACCTTCAGAGCCAAGTACTCTGTAAATCCATGTCAAGGTCGGGGGAGCCAGTGATTTCCCCCCACACCACGGGGAAATCTCCTTTCTAGTATAACTCAGAGCTCAAGGTGCCTATAAGGAAACAAGTCATGAAACCACCATGTCAAGTGAAGAGTTAGAGCAGAACTATGCAAAATTCTATAGCAGCCCCCTCAACCCTGATCCAGTCACCAGCTGACAGCAGCTGTAGAGGCAAAAACACCTATGCTGTGAGACAAAAACATTATTGCTCCCTCTCTACCTCATCCTTCCTGGGTCTTTGAAAATTCCTGTTTCCATGTAGGAGTGGCAGCACAATGGGACCAATTCAGGAAACATTGGTCCTCAAACATTGCATCATGTTGCATGCAAGAGACTGAAGCTTCAAGGTCAAATTACAGAAGTAGGACAACTGCAGAGCTGAATTGCATGTTGTAGAAAAAGGGGTGTGGAGTGGAAGACTGTTTACTCAATCATTTTTTGTTTCAGATTGGGAAAAAAAGCTGAGAAATAAGTCAGTCAGGAACTTGGGCAAAGGGAACATATAACTATTGCATCAATAACTAGGAACTGGTAGCTCATAAAAACCTGTTTTGTTCACCACATGCTCAGAGTGCTGTCTGTTTCTAACCCTGATGAACCTACCACCTCCTTTAGAAGGCCTGGGTTTGTGGCAACAAGTGCTCTAAATGATAAAATTGATGTTGCTTTGATTAGAGTACGAATTGTGTTTTCCTCTGGTTTTATATCCTTGATGTTCTCAATGTATTATTCTTATCTCATTCTGAAAAACAAATTAGGCGGCTGAGGTGAATACAAATTAATCTGTGACTGCATGTGTGCAATGAGATCAAGCAACAGGACACAACAGGAGGTGGAGAACTCTGAATATTTTTACTGTTTTGTGTCCAGGTAATTCTGCTCAGTCTAGACAAGTCAGCTGCAATGGGACTGACCACTGCTGTCTTATTTTTGTCTGCAGTAGGGAGTCTTGTGATTATTCTTTCTTGAGCACAGCAGGCTCAGTAATGGGTTGAAAGGGTACTTCTGGGTACATTTTGCAAAAGAGGTGACATGGTGTTAAACTTGTAGGAACATCTTAGCACGTCTCTGTGAGACTGTTGGACACTTTTCTGCTCTTTGAGGTGATACAGTACTTGGTGAATTTCTATGAAATCAATATGAGTTCACAGTAAAGTGAGTTAGGTCATTCTGTTATATAAATCCTAGGTCAGACCTATTAGCTGATGTAAATCAGCATAGTTCACTTTGTATACGTCTACCATGATTTATACTAGCTCAGAGCCTAGTCTTACATTTTCTGACTAACTAGAGCATGACTTCTTAAAAGTGAACTTGTTGTTTACAATGCCCTAGAGGTGTAAACCAGATGGGTTTCAAACTTAAATTCATTGAATATATATATATTTTATATATTCCTTCTACCTAAACTAAAATCATGGGGAACCAATAAATTTGGAATAGTTTTTCAACAGTAGTATTGCAAAGATAATATTACATTAGCTGTCTTTTAAAAAGGTCTGAAATGTGTTACATTTTATACAAGAAAGCATATGAGAAAATATACAGAATGACTTGGGTTTACTTGACATTGAGATAGGTTGTGAATCTGAATTGCTACAGCTGTTCTGGACAGTTTTACACATAAACACGCTTCATGTGCAAGAGGAGAGTCTCAGTTATGTGGGTGTACATCACTCTGTACAACTGTCCCCTCAGAGCCATTCAAGAATGTCTGATATAGGCCACTGCTGTGCACAAATTATCTTCACTCTGAGGACCTATGAAATAATCTCAGGAGAAATGGAAGTGCTACTATCGCATTTTAGCCAGGCTGAAGTGGCATGGATAGCATGAAAACCAATGCTCTACTCACACCACAGACTGGATTTCCCTGAAAACAAAACTCAGAAGGAATTGGACGGCACACCTCCCATGGCAGGGAAAGAGAGCCAAGAAATCTGCGTGGGACATTTTCCTTGGATGGTGATCAGGATAGGAAAAGCTCTGTGGGTTTATGGGGTACACTCAGGTTTCACTGCTCTGGTAGGATATTGTGGTGCTAGACTAAAACAGCTCAGACCCAGAGAAGATCATCTGTCAGTTTTATTCTCTTAGTTATAGACAAATATACAAAGGTATCAGGACAATTAGGGAATCAATTTGTATATTTGCCTTGTAAGTATGTGAGACTCAGGCTCCAGCCAAAGCAATAGGAGATGAAAAACATGAGATGTTACTTCTGGGCAAATATTTCACCTACACCAGGCTAGGTGTGCTTAAGTGTGTCTCTATCAGTATTCAAATCTGAGCCTTTCCCTAACGTTTATTCTTTTGTTGTTTCATTTTTTCTCCTTGTCACCTCATAGTGATGTTCAAAACCTACACAGATGTATTCTTAAATCAGATTTTTCTTCCATCGACCAGGGACTTGATAAAGGGTTTTAAAATATGCATGAGGTACAGTTCTTAGAGCTTGTCCTTTTGCTCAGCCAGTAAATCCCAAGGAGAACAACAGCAGCAAAGGTTGGGCTGAAGTGATGTTGACATGCAAGTCTTTGACATGTTTCTTTCCCAATAACGCATGTGACAAACCTGCTCCACAGATGATGTGTGACTCTTGGACTCTCAGCAGGCATCTTTGTTTGCTTAGCTGAGACCACAGATACTCTGTTCTTATGTATTTATTTACTTTAAGTGACAAGGGTGTTCTGGTTCAGCCCACATTGTGTCCACCAAGATGGTAGCTGTCCCAAAGGCGCAAGTGGAGACACTTCTTAGATGCTCCTTTCAGCAGGGCCTTCTGGGACTCCTTTGTCATTACCAGTTATAGATCTATAAACAGAGATAGGAAATCATATCACAGAACAAGCACACGTCATACAGTGGCCAACACCTTCCGAGCCATGTTTCCTTCTTCTTAGTGCTCTCAGTCTCTGCAGAGTCCTGTCCTACCTATTAACAATGAAACTCTTAGACTGATCTCATGCTTGATTAGTTTTCTGTCTCAGTAGCCACACAGGATCCACTTCTCATTTTTCTGTGGCATATCTTCCATTTCACCTTCAGAATAAAAAGAAAGGATCAGCAATGAAGGCTGTCACTCTGTGGCTGTTGGTAGTAATGGATGTTCAGGGTCTGACAGCAGTACACACAGGGCTCACAGAGTGAGAAGCTTGTTCCCACTAGAGAAGATTCCTTGCTTTTTCTCACTGCATTAAAGAATAGAAGTAGAATTCAGGTTTTCATATGCATCTTACATGTCAGTTCTAATGACTCCAACATATACTCCTACGTTATCTATGAAGGTGTTCTTTCATCCTGAGGTTTAGTGGCTTCCATTTTCAGAGGAACATATGGGTATTATCTATGTATGATCCAACTTACCTTAAAACCAGACGAATGCCTCTAGGAATGTGCCTCTTGTCCCTTCTGGTAATAAAGAGAGCACTGGGCATGTACCAGGTATTTAGCTTTCTAATGGTTATGAGGCAACACACACAGATCTTCCTGGGAATCAGAAAGGAAAAGGCAAAGGAGGGTAAAAAGTTATGGGGGAACTCAAGGGCTCCTGGTGTGGCACATAGCCCACTGCTGCAGGGACAGCACTGGAGGTGTCTGCAGGAGTGAGGAGCATGAGCTCCCTGAGCAAGGTGCAGAGATGAGCAGGCATCAGAAACACTGTGGCATGTGCTGCTGCCAAGCCACCTGCTCCCCACCGCTGAACCAATTAGCAGTCTGTTAATTAGCAGTGTTGGGAGTGGCCAGCACCAGCAAAATGCACCAAATGGGCCAGTTCCTCCTCTGCCCTCTTTGTCACTTCAGCTCAGGTCTCACATGTCAGCCATGTGTCCCCTTGTGCTGGAGACACATTTGTTGTGTTGGTCAGTGTGGGGTTGCACAGCAGCACGGCCAGAGCTGCACCCCATGATCCCCCTACTGATCCGCACTGCAGCGTGTAAATTGTTTATGAATGATACCCCGGACATAAAATATTCAGCAGAAACGCACCACTTTATCTAGCAACTTTGTTATCTGCTATGTGGCAGCAAACAATTTATCAATGTGACTCTTCTCTAAAAAACAAAAACAAAGCCCAGAAAAACACCCAGCCCCCTGAATTCTCTGACATGTTAAAGCATTTTACACTTGACATTTTTTGTCGTATTTTGATGATATTAGTGTTGGGACCCAAGAGGAGCCATTCAGGATGATCTCTCTCCCCTTGGAACTAACAACCAAGTTCGTGACCCCCTTGGACTGAATTAAGGTGAAACAACACCAGCCAACCAATTTTATGATTTGTTAAAACACACTACAAGGCATGTGGGTAGACACAATAACTCAATGGCAATCACTTAACCAGATAATTTACCTGGATAAGCAAGTCTGGTGCCACACATTTCTAAGAAGAAAGGGGAGGAGAGTGAGACATAAATATATATAGAGAGATAGAGACATAAAGAGGTATTGTCACCTGCAATAATTGGGGTCCAGTGGCTTCCTCTTAGTCCTTTTCACTCTGGGTATCTTGGTGGTGGGGCTCCCACCCGAGCTTTTGCTGGTACCATTTTTACACAGCCCAGGTCCCAAAATCTCTGCCCAGTTCCAAGAAACTTCATGTATATGCGTGGTGCGTATGACACTAGCTGAGGGTACGAGTGGTCTGGTTCTGCACAGGTTCAGTACATGCTGGGTGGTCATAGGAGGACTATTTTGGGGTCGCATCAGACTATTTCAAGGTCACATCAGATGAGACTGTTCCCAGGGTCAATGACCCTGTACCCTTGCACACGTGCAGTTAGCTGTTTACAGGCACCAAAACCACGGGATGTGAGAGTGGAAAAAATACCATCTCAGTCCTGTCTCTGCAGGGTTGCAAACCAATGTCTCGTTCTTTCTTGTAGTTATAACTCCTGCTATGTGCCTGAGTCAGCAAATCTTGCACCTTTTTGTACCAAGAATGTTTAAGGCAAATGTGCACTCATCCATCCACCACAGTTAGTCACCAAAAATCTCAGTTTCTGAAGCTTTATCATAAACAATTTAATAATGAAGAGCCCTGAAAAGCCATTTTTAACTAGTGAACTAATTGTTGATCCACATTATTCCTCTATTACAGTTTGATCTCTTTAGTAATTCACCTTTTCTTTCATTCTTCTCAGAGACCCAGGGTCCTGTCTTGCACTCACATTCACAGTTCATTTTCGGGAAAGTTACCTGAAAGCTTTAAGCATGAAATGATTATTTATGTTGATTCTGTTGAGCATGCTGCAAATGTAACAACTATCATCATAGGTATTTTAAAGACTAAAAATCTATGGCAGATAGTGGGGAGACAAAACCTGAACCTTATTCTAGAGGTGTGTTCTCAAATTCCTAATTAGACTGAAAAAAGGTATCAATATGCTTTCCATTAGAGTTTTGTCAATGGCTGTATTTGTGTATTTATAGGATGATATAAGCCCTAGAAGGGAACTGTCAAGGAATGAATTTAAGTGACATTATTCAACACTTAATTGGTGAATAATAACATTAGACACCACTAGTCACTGGAGATCACACCGTAGCTCACAAGGACGTGGTGGAATCACATGTTGCAGAACGAGTAAGATTGTTCCTGTAAGAAAGCACACAGTTCTACAGAAGCTCTTTTTTTTTTTTTTTTTCTTTTGTTTTCTTCTTTCTTCTGTCATACACTTGAAAGCTAAAGGTGGTGTGAAGACAATTTTTTGGAGAGAGGAATTGGTCCTGTTTTTCTCTATTGACTTTTTTGAGGTTATTAAGACAATCATTCTGCAGAATTTATATGCAGAAGCTAACTGATACCATTTGGAGTGAGTAAAGAAGGACAATTAAAATGCAAATGTTTTGGTCTTTCTATTAAATGTAATGAAAGTTATAAATCACCCGTATTGTTCAGACATGAAGCAGTGATTTTCAGCCTTAGACCCTTCAAGCATTTGCTGTGTAATTACTGCTGAAAAGGAAGGCTGGAGAAAAAGGAACCCTTCTGGGCACTGTCACCTGTAAGAGAGAGCCCTGATGAGGTGATCCATGACTTGATGGTGATGAGCACTCCCAGTGACCAGAGCAGGAGACATCAAGAGACTCAGGGTAGAGATGGGAAATGAACTGACATGGTGAGTACTGTACTCGCGCCAGAAATCACCTAAGTGTTTGCATTTTCCCAAGCACAGTGGCCCAGTTGCCCTGTGATAATGGCAGAATGAGAAACAGCCTCAGCCTCATGGGGCTGGTGCCACACGACCATGCCCGGTGACTTACTGAGACGACAAAGAGGTTCCTTCTGCAAAGAGCAGCCTGTGCCCGTCTCTCTTGTGTGTTTGTGAACATGGGCAGCCACGATAGAGTTTCTCTTCCTACCGTTTGCTCTGTCAGCATAAAGTTTCTCTCGGAGAAATATGTCCAACTTCAGATCAACAGATAGATGAGAAAGAAAAGTCCTTTGCAAATTAAATTACAAATTAAACCCCAAAGAAATCCCTATACAGTTCATGGATTTTATATATTACTAGTACTTTTGTTCCCTCTTTGACGTCAAGACTGCATTGTACCGCAAGTAGGCTTAATCTGTACAAATTCTTTTGGCTTGTTTGACAACAGTCCTTACGAATGGTTTTGCCCTTTAACTGCAGGCAGCCAGGTGGATGCTGAAGCGGTCACAGGATGCTGCTGCTGTATCTCAGGCTCTGTCTGCTTTCCCAGTGCACACTTTAGTCTTCCAGGTTATTCATTGTTGAGAAGGACTTCTGGGCTTCCATGCTTTTCTCTGGTGGCAGCTTAAACAAGGGAAAGAGCATCAAATGACTAACAAAATGTGTTGGGAAAAAAAGAAAAGAAGACTCTCTGTGCTGGACAGATGGCAAGGAATAGTCTCTATTCCATGGGCTGGCAGAATTTACTGCTCCAAAAATGAGGAAGAAGTTCTTCTACTCATCCACCTGTGAAAAGTTAGCTTAGGCCCCAACATAAACAGCTGAATTTTATGGGGAGGTTGCTGGGTGCATTAGACCACTTGTGTTGTCCTTAGGGCAGACAGAAAAGAGAAGCAGATAGAGATCTTGCAGGAAAGTCATTATGAACCTGGCTTATGAAACCCCTTTAGTTTTCCTTCAGGCACTCTCAGTTCTAGATTCCTGTTTAAAGCAAACCAGGGCTGAATCCCAGGATAAATTATTTCAAGATCAATATGAATATAATGTCTTCCCCCTTAGCTAATGCAATCTTTGGGTAACTTCATAGAAACAATAAAAGTGGAATCACAATATTATACATGAGATACAAGTGGTAAACTAAATTGTAGTTTTAAGTAAATTGTAGCTTAAACACTAACTTGTGGTTTAGCATAGTTTCCTTAGCTGTTGGGTCCATGGGCATTCAAGCTGCTGTAAAACGTCATAGCATACATGTACCCTTTGCACATGCTCACAAACCAGATCATCATCAGCACAGTCCATAGGGAAACCAGCTTCTTGGTCCTCCTTTAACTTCATAAAAGGAAGGCTAAGAAAATTAGAGTTTGGTCATCGAGGAGAACCAAACGAGAAAAAAAAGCAATAAACAGGCTTATCCCCAGAGGGTCTCCTGTTTGTTCCATAAAATGAAAATGAGAGTTGAACCATTTTGTTAGTATTTTGTTTCTGAAAAAACAAAACAGTTATGCCTTGAGATTGTTTCATTTGTTTAGCTAATTCTCCTTTCTTAAACAAGGTGAATGGAAACATTGTCACAGAGTATTTTAAAAAAAATGACTGTTTCTCTCTGATATATTTTTTTGTTACCACAAATTCTGTAACAGCTTCAAAATGATCTAATGTACCCAATAAAAATAAAATCTTTCGTCATAACAAATTTAAAAATTTGTTTCCTATCTCAGTTTCCTGATGGATACGTGGAGGTAGGAAACCAATTTAGTAAAGACCTTCTTATAAGTGGGAGGGAAAAAAGGAAAAGATGCTTTTAAGTTATCCAGACATACATGAGACAACCAAGAAACTGGCAAGGTACCTTGAAAACTGTGTGTCTATTTTTTTCAGCTTTACTTTGCTTTAAAATGAAGCAACTGAGGAGAAATTGGGATGTCTGATTAACCTTTGATCAGACAAAGACAACTAAGAATACTAGAAACAGAAAAGAAAGTGTGAACATTGTTTAAAGGAAAGAAAAAATTACAGCTGAAAACATAATTACATAAGTAGACTGCCAAAATGTAACATGAGGTCAGATGAAAACAGGCCTGTGCTGAAGACAAGTATAGCTCCAGGACCTGGATAAGGCAAGGATGTGGTTGGGGGGTGGTGGTGTGTGTGGGGGGTGTGAGGGGGTGGGGGAGTGTTACTTGGCTACTCCTGCGTGACATGGCTGAGATGTACTACTTTAGGCAGAGGTAATGGGTCAATAGTTTATATTCCTTCAAATGTTAGGTTCTGTTTGTTCATTCTCAACATCATTTTGAAGAAGACAATATATTGCCATCATGAAACTGGAAGAACATAATAAAGAGTAAGAATGCATATATCAAGAGCTTTAAACTCCAAAATATTTCACTTAGAACCTTCTATGTTTTGCCTAAAACATAATGGAAAAGCAAAAAAAAACCCAAATCAGTGTAAGCTAAAGACATGCATGTGTATAAATTACTGGTGGAAAGTATTCCCACAGAGATGGGACAAAGAGTTCACAAAGTTGAAAGAAAGGAAATTTCAGAAGGAGGAAGATAAAACTGACTTTGTTTTATATATATATATATATAGTGTATATATATATATGTATATTAGAAACCCAAGTCATGTTAATGCACCAGAATGACTGGCTTTCTGGTGTGGAAAATGTATACTGAATGCATGTCACAGTGGCAGGCTGAAAAAACAGTGTAGCTCTCATATAGCAACAGTGCATAACCACCCCACCCCACCCCCCCTTGCCAAAACCACCCTCATACATTGTGGTAATGTGTCAGCCAGGAATAGCATTAAGGAAGCAGACTTAGAATGTATTGGAACATCGTATTTCTTTACCGAAGGAAAAAGAAGTTTCTCCTTTCATTAAGTTAATTCAGATCAAACTAGTTTGCTACAGTTGAGCATATGATCTGTTTTAATCAGAAGTGTATGTAAGGTGATATTTAGCAGATAAATAGTAAAGAGCTCAGATCAACGTGTTTAACAATGCACAGTTCAGTAATCTCTTCTTCCTGTATTTCTGGCGTAAAGCCTAATTTTGAAATTACATCCTGATCCTGTAGCTGTATCTCCTTGTTCTGCCATATCCAAGGCAGATTAAGAAGTTGATATTAGCAACTAAAATATCGTGAATCAGTGCGGCCATCATGATCTCGATTCAAAACGCAGAGTGAAAGAGAACTTTTTGGCAGCATGCCCTCTGGGAGCAAATGGAGGTTCATCAGTGCAATGTAGGAACTGCTGAAAGCATCTGAGAGCATGAGCTCTTGAACGGGTTGGGCCACAGAGGATGGTGCAAGACATCCCTTGGTTGGTGCCAGTCTGAGCTGCTGCAGTATTGTTCCTGGAGAGATTTCAACTTAATCTTCAAAAGATCATGACCATGCTAGGCCAGCACTCTGTGGGAACATTTTCTACTGAGCGGGGATGTTTTGCGCGGATGCCAGCCTGTCGTGCCACAGTGTAGCTGCAGTCTCTGCACTCCAGTAAGTGTTGGGTTGATTGGGCATGAGACTGACTCACCCATTGTCCAGCATGAACCGATGCTGCCTGCAGTGAGGCTGCCTTGCTCGTGCAGCTGCCGGGCTGCATGGAGAAGGTGAAACTGTGGATGCTTTAGTAGCGACAGTATGTTCTCAATATAATCTGAGAACTGATTTAATCTCGAGGGCAGTAAACACTGGATTTCCAAAGATTATTTTCTTGTACCACTCCCCCCACTCCCCACCCTTGCAGATAAAATATCCCCCTTCTGCCTATATGCTAGCTCATTTAGTCTTTATTTGCTAAAAATCCTTGGTGAAGATTGAATTTTAACAAAAAACCCCATTATTCAATCAGCACAAAGCTTGGATATTGCAGTAAGAAAGCTGATCAATTAATTTCACACAGTTGGAATCTAAATTTCTATTAGTAACAGTTTAAAAAGACTGAATCTACTAAGCCCATTCAAAGTGTCAGTATGTGGACTACCTACAGTCCTCCCCATATGGTGATACAGGTAATAAATTTTTCCTTTGCAGTCAATGCAGCCAATTGTCCCTCAAATCTTTTGAATGCATTATCAACAAATAAACTGCTGTCAACACATAATAGAAATTTATTCCCTTCATGAAAGTTATAAGTACATCTCAGAATTAATTTGGTCATTTATTTGTACATGTTCAAGATTCCCATATTTAGCTGAACAGAAAGCACTTCCTTCTGCATCCCTTACAAAAAGCTTTTTCACAGAACAGTTAAATGCTGTTTTTTTCATTTTTCCCACTGATGCTAGGCACTGTGAAGCAGGGACAGGAAGAGATACAATATATATTTTCAAAGAGATTGAGGGCCATAGATTCATTTTCAAGATGATTCTTAACAACCCCATATTGGGTTTTGTCACAATTTGAGAATAAATTGAAGATATAACAACTTCTTAACATGAAGTGAAATTTTAACACAAAAGTGAGATTCTCTAGCTGTAGTTTTGACGTAAAAATGTATTTTTTTAAATATTTACTTTATATCTATATTTTTCTTAGATAGTAGACTTAAACACACTATATTTTCTCATAGAAAACAGTCAGCCCCTTAAAATACTTCTGGGAGTGCAGCAAGGATCTGTCAGAAGTCTTTCTGAATTCCTGACCTGTTCTTTTTATTTTCTTTTGTCAAAAGGTACTGACTGATTGAAACAGTCTGCAGCAACATGCTGGGAGCAGTGAAAACTCTTTCCTGGGATAATGACACATTCAGGATCTAAGCTCCGTAATAATTGCTGCTAATATGACTAAGTAAACTCATGATAGGTGGTTGGTCACTACTTGACTTGAAATACTGCACTTCTATTACTCCCTTGACACAGCTCAAAACCAAAATGTATGTGGTAAACACCATGTTTCAAAAAATAATTGCCAAACGAGATCATCTCCCTCTCTGTAACAGAGCAAACTCAGAGTTGAATGAGCGATTCCGTGTTGCAAATACTTATCTCTACAGCCCACCAGGCTACTGAAGTCTTTTGCCAGACTGTTTGATAGCACACATCCTGCACTGCTCCTGCTCCAGTGATGGGAAAACCTTAAGACTATTTGCCACCTGTGTTTGTAGAATCTAACCACCTCTGAATTCACCTGCTAACTTTTTATGCAGGACATAAGTTTTTGTGACCAGGACATACACTTAATTGAGGGAGTCACAAGTTCTTTCCACATGAAAGGATCTTTCGCACAGCAGCTCTTCACTTCCATGTTTTGCTGTTCTTTCTTTTTCAGAGAATCTTGTTGCTGTTCACTGGATTTCATCTGAATCCCTTAAAAACATTCAATGTGTATTGTACTTCAGCTTCTTGGTTTTTCTGGCTCACTTATTTTCTAGACAGCCAGCTGTGGAACATCTGAGGCCCATGATATGGAAGTCTGTTGCAAGAACTGGATCTTCAGAGTAATTATTCACATGGACGTGTTTATTCCTGAGTGCCTGAAGGGAGCTAGGCAGAGGAGCTTTCTCTGATTCCCAGCCATCATCATTTCCAGGGCTTATTGCTCTTGCCTGCATTGTATGGGGCCCCCGTTGGCCCCTTCCCCACCCCGTCCATCCCTCTGGACAGTAGCCCTACACTCCTGCACATTGACTGGCCCTCCGTTACTTAGTGTCATCTGCAATATTGATAGGACTTCACGCCCTGCTGCATTATGCCATGGGACTCTCTCTGTAAATGGGTTACACCACAACCCATTACTATTAAAACATTAAATAAATAAATTTAAAAAACTGTGAATTAAGGATCTAGAACATGTGCTTTCCTACCCAAATTCAATGGTTTAACAACTAGAATATGAGGTCAATTATCTGTTTCCCTGTCTAAATAAGAATAATATTTATATATGGTATTAAATGCAATTAAATTCCCCAACACTTCCACTCCGGAGAGCCAATGGTTTAGAAAATTTTCACATTAAACTTAGTAAAAAGGGGCATTTATAATCCCATCCACCCCACAGCTTCTGCCCTGGCCCCCTCCCCAGCACAAAAAAAAATAAAAAAATAAAAAAATAAAAAAATAAAAAAATAAAAAAAAAAAAAATCCTGCTCCATCTGTTACATTCAATCTGGCAAGGTGTGGTAGTTCCACTGATTACATTCATGAACCAGCAGCTGTACAATAATAATAACAAGGACGCATGAAGGATTGCCTTTTGGTTTTGTTAACCAGACTTGAACAAACTGAGCAGAAAACCACAGCGAGATTAAATGAAACACAAAGCTAACTTCCATTATTTTCATACAGCTTGCCTGGATTTTAGGCACCTGCAAAATGCTTGAAGGTGGTGTTTTTCTGCTTGATACCTGCTAAGTGCCTACACTGTGATGATGCTTCCCCCAGGCTCCCCATCACACTGAGCTGCTCAGGGGCCAGGACAGGAGCATCATCTGCCACAGAGGTGACTTCCCCTCTGTCCTTCTCATTCTCACAAACACGTTGCACAGTGTCTCTAAAAATGTGCTGGTACCAAAAAGGAAGACCTTTTTTCAGTGTGTGGCTGTGTTTCCTGTCGTATCTGGGGGCAGTGAGAGTAATAGATTCCTCTAAAATGATGGCACGTTTGCTTTCAGGTGTTTCCCTCAGCCTGATCTGAGGGAAGAAGCTTGCCCCAACTCTGTCATATTGGAAAAATGCCTACACCCGTAAAACGCCTTTGTTGGTGGTGAGGCTGCCTGAGTCTTTTGTTTTCCTTTCTAGACATAATCAAAACAGATACTCTAAACTGGCTCAGGATTTAACACTTACTATTTCCTCCTAACAGATGCTTCAAGCACTTGGCAGCTAAACCAACTGGCCCTTTGAAAATAAGGCTGAACATAAACCAGAAGGGTTTGAAACTTCTTGCTTTCATTGAGCCTTTCTCCGAAAAAATGTTCTGCAGATGTTCTGCAGATGTTCTGCAGCTGAACTCATCCATCATAGAAGTCAATGTGTTGTGGGACTCTGGGAAGGTGGCAGGGAAGAGAGCTGGGTAGGAGACCAGGGATTTATCAGCTGATAGCACTTCAAGCAAGGGAAGTACCATGAATTCAGAGATACCTTGACAGAATGAAAACATACTTGAATATCCCTTTGAAACAAGTGCTGTTAACCTTGCAAGCATCCACAGTGCACCAGCTCCACACAGAAGCTGTCCCTTCTGTTAGACAATGAAGCTCAAAATGTATTTCCAGCAGTATGAGCCAGCAAAGAGCTGGAAGCAAGAGTGAGACAGAAAAGGTTGCTATGAAAAGGCTCAAACCGCACTCAGAATTTTCTCCAAATATCCTCTTTTCTGTTCTCACAAAGTCTGGGTGCTGCCCTGCAGCAAATGGCTGAAGGGGAAAGAAGTTTGTCATGAAGGCTGTTTAAATTAGCCATGACTGATCAGCAAAAAATCCACCAGCCTTTATATCAAAGAAAGGAAAGCTAATCCAGCAAGCTCTATCAAGGTTAACTTGTCAATCATATGCCAGGACAGAACTTGTGTGTGTGTGTAACCCACAAAAAAAAAACCCAAAACCAAAAACAAAACCACACAAACAAACAAAAAAAAGTATCTTTTTTTTTAGTTAATTAATGTAGCTGTCATGGATATTATTGCTTAAAGAAGTGGGGGGCGGGGAGCGAAAGATTGAGGTATTGACGTTCATTTTTTTTCTGTCATTTTGACTGAGCTGTTTTCCTGAACTGCGTCTTCACTTTTTTCTCTCAGTTTCTACTTCCTGCTGGTGCAGGCTGTTAAGGCTGGACACTGACTTGCATGGCATAGCTTCTTTTTAGACCAAGTCTGCAATACCCTGAGAAGGCTGAGAGAATACAGCAACGTAGCACTGACCATACCAGCTCAGGTCTAAGGACCAGTAAACCCAGCATCATACCCCATAAGCTTTTTTAAGAGATATGAACAATTCAAACCTATAACTCGTTTTTGTACTGATGCTTACGGTTACTACTTTCTCTGCAAGCAGTTAAACTTTATGAAGCATATGTGACATATTACCTTTCATCAGACACAACAGAGAAGATAAGTTACCTGTCACACCCACCTTGAGGCATTGATACAACTTTCAAAGTCTTTTAATACTGATGAGCATGTTTTCAGTGTTACTAGATTTCATGAGTTTAGTTGAAAACAAAGTCATAAAAAGGGACAGGGAGGCTTATCAAGTAAATTAATTAAGTATTTAAGTATATTGCTTACAAATTAAATTAATTCTAGACAACATAGACATTGCCTTCTAAGTCTGGCATAAACCAGAGAGAATGCCAAATATTAACCACTGAATTAAATGTAAATAGCCTTCTAAGAGGTCTTCTAATTAAATATCCAGCAGAATGACTTGGATATCAAAACCATGTCAAACTATAAAATCTAAGAAAAAAATCTAATATTTAGATTAGACATGCCATCAAAAAATATTCAGAAAATAAATTACTTTTGTTCTGATGAGACTGAACAGAAAAAAACCTTTCCACAAGCCAAAGTTATGAGAAATTACACAACCTTCATTTAGGCATGGAAGTAAATTAGTATAATTACAGAGCACACCAGAACTCATTCTTTCTGCTGACTGCAAATAGACTAAGCTGCATTTGCAAACTACCATCTATATACAGGAGACTCGTCTTACTCATTTTAATGCTCACTTCTGAAAGGGACATTTTCTTTCGTTATAATGTGATGTAGAAGCTGCATTACCCCATGAACAGCACAGGTTCAGATCCTAACTACAATTTAGCATTCACCAAGGAAGCACAAGATTCACGTTAATTGTAACGCACGTTGAAATCAGGGGACTGTTGCTTTAGCTGGTTTGTGGTTTTGATCAGATGGATCATGAGATGACCTTCCTTTCTGTATATATTTTTGTGGGACCGTAAAATGGTAACCACAGTTTTCAATCTCAGAGGTGTAATGCACATGCTTAACATAGAAGAATACCAGCTTTGCTAGGTTTTCTTCATGGCCAATGGAGAAAAGCTTTGACTATTCTCTTCTTTTCAGAATTTCCTTTAGCAGAAGCTTCTTTATTGTTACCAAACTTAAGTGAAGCTTAAGGAGACAAGGTTTAGGTACCTGAAGCTGGGTTACATGGTTGCCTAATAGAAAGCAGAAGTAGTTTTTTCTGAGCTAAAGATGACAGAAGTGGGTGACATGGATTCTCTTTTATATTGAGTGAAATAGCTACAATAATGAATATGGAATAATACATGCCTTTAAAAGAGTTTTGCAACTAAGCAAGGACATCTAATTAGCTTTACAAAATATCCCATAGTGAGTGTTAATAATACAGTGAAAATAACTAATTTATGGAATACAAATTGCCTGTTACCAAATCTTTGCAATTAGCATTTTACCAGCAAACTTCAGAGACAGCTATACACAAAAAAAAAAAAAAAATTAAAAATTGAAAATATCGTTGTCAGCTCAAAATTTTTTACAAGCGTAACATGAAAGTAATCATATCTCTCAAAAAGAGTGCTAACTGCAAATGGCATATTGATCTCCTCAAACAGCAGAAATCCTTGGAATTTCATAGTGGCCTAAGAGAAGAATCTGAGAAAAGCAGCAGATTTTTCTCGAATGAGTCTAAAGCACTCAGTTATTAATAAAAAGCAGAGTTGTCAGAAATTTCAGCAATTTCTTCCCTCATTCAAAATGCAGGTTGCTCATAGTTCTGAAAGAAATAAGAAATCTTGGAGAAGAAATACCACTCTAATATTTCTGTAACAGCTTAATTTGTTTACTTTCTAATTTAGCTATAACATAGTTCCAGGCATGCTAGTGAATCAGCTAGATTACCCTTCTTGAAAATACTTAAAAAGCCTGAGGAGTCCTTTACTATTTGGAAAAACATATTCTGTTTTTTGCATTATAAACCTGAATCAGCACTATGCTTATAAAAGCAGAAGGGGAAGAGGAGATAAATAGAGAAAATAATGTCAGAGGACTAAGCTGAAATATTGAAGCTGAGGAAGGAAAGGAAAATAGAAGTTGGTTATGTTAGGCAGAATGTTTTCTTAGACGTAGAGGAAATATGGCACCAGAAACAGAGAATTACAGGGACTAAACCACTCTGCTACCATACCATGCAAAGGTATACCCTTTATTATTCAGCAGTGATGAGCTTGTAATGATATATTGAATTTTGTGTGCAATATGGCACACAGAAAGCAAGAGAAATATTACATTTCCATGCATTTTAAATGTCTATTATGACAAGTTCTTCCAATCTGAAACCTTAAAATCATCATGAATATTTTGAAAAAATGTGGGTGAGGAGTTCTGCAATAAAGCTACTGCAGAAGTAGCTGTTCAGTGGAAAACTATAATCTTAAATGGGAGACACAGAGAGGTCTTTGAAAAAGAAGAGAGAGATCAAGATTTTAACCACAAAGAGTGAGGGAGGGTGTGAAGAAGAATATAATCAAATTGAATACTGAAGTTGGACAGAGATCTTCCTGACATGGTACTCACTGAAATCAGTGAAATACTACAGGGTAAACTTTAAAGCTTGCAAAAGAAAATACTGGTTTTGTGTCATGGGCAATTAGACTGCAGAGCTCACTGCCAGAAGAAACCGTTGCAGCCAACAGTCCAGCAACTGTTGTTGCCATGTTGTTAACACATGACTGTAAGGAAGAGACACAAACATTGGAATCTATACCATCCCTGTTAAATGGGAAGAAGTGAGGGAGCGTGCAAAGCCTGAATAAAGACATCAGGTGAGCAGGCTGCTTACCTCTTCTCCTGAAGCAACGAGCACTGGCCACGTTGTTGAGGCAACAGGCATGCGGCTTGGCACCAGTGCTGATCCATCCCCAGCTATCCTCCACAGAAATCCCCCTCTTTGGCATTTGGTTATCCGGGAGAGGTGACGCAACGATGGAGCACTCAGCAGTTTCTGGGCAATCGCAGTCTATTGTAGAACCAAGATATTTCAGTGAGAAAACTGACATTTCCCTCCAGCATTTCTTGCTTGCTCCACTCCAAAATATGTCATGTGTTTATACCAAAGCCAGGGACACAAACTTAGAAAAGTGCATATTTGCAACATCAGTAATAAGCAAGCTGAAAAACGTACTAATACAAATATAAAAAATATAAAAGTGAGGAAGAAGAATAGCAACACAGTACTCATTCTTGCAGTATCATGTTTGGTTAGCTGTTTGTAAGCTACAATTTCACAAGCACAGAGCATATTCCATTCATGGAGTTGACAGTTCTTTATGTACTGAAAGGTGCAGACTATTGATCATATAGATTAACAAATTACTTTACAAAAGGTCCCACTTTTGGGGGTGGATTCAGTATTGCTTTAAAAAACAAAATAAACCAAACTAAAACAAACCCATTTTCCCTTAAAAATCCTTTTCCCCCTTCCTTTTTTAAGTAAACCTTCAGGTTTTATCTCAAACATTTTCAGGATTTTGATCACTTTAAACTTATCAGCAACAGTTAATAATGAAGTTAGTCCAGACAACAATTATGGGTTTTGTAGTTTCAATAATATTTTTGAACTGTTTTCATCAGCATGTCAAGAAAGCACACTAATAAAAACAACCTGTGCTCAGAATTAAAATCCTTTTTTTATATAATCTCTTCATCTAGAAAAGCAGATTTCATCACTACTTTTATAAAAAAATAACTGGATATTTCTTCCAGAAAACATGGTTTTCACAAAAGAGATTTTAACGTCTTTCACTTCTCTCAGTGTTTTAACTACATTTGATTCTGCTTTATAGGAATTTGGTTTTTCCATGACCAACACTTCCCAAAGAAGTAAGGTGATTTTTTTTACCATGAAAAATAAATTCTTAAAACAATGTCACCTTGCAATATAGTTTTCCACACTGTATTTTGTAAAGAATCTCCCAAATTCCTAAAAGGAAATACTCACCCTGACATTGCCTCCTTCGCTGAGGGAGGTGCCTGTTCTGTGTCTTGATCCCAGCCAGCAGCACCTGAACCCGTGGCACCCCCTTCAGCAGAACCGTGACTTGTGGTCTGCTTGGGACCCACAGAGCTCATGGAGAGCACCTGGGCTTCATGGCCATGAGTGCCCTTCGACAGGGCACCAGGTAAGAGCTTCCTCGGGGAGAACAACAGAGTCGGGAGACAACCTAAAATCTAAACGCTATGATCTTTCACCCGTTGAGAGTTTATGCTTTTCTCACAATGATTGCTTTGGGTTTTCTTCAGTCTTAGGGACTGTGTTTCAACAAACTCAGCAGCACCGGTTACAGTGGCACACTTACCCATTTTTAAAAGTTTTTAAGAGGCATCCTGCATCTGTGTTGCTGCAGCCAAAATACAAGCCCTGTTACAGAAATAACTGCTGCTCCATTTCTTCAGCCTTTAACACAGAGCAAACCTGTTACAGCTGCGGATCATCAAATACTTCAATTCTTGTATCAATCATCTCCCCAGTGCCAACACTGATGTATTTCAGTCTCCAACATTTATTTTCAGTGGTCCCAAGAGGCTACATGGGGTAAGGCACCAGACCCAAACTGCTTTCATGCAGTTTTTTCACGTCAGTAACCGACACCAAACCAGCGAAACAAATACTGGTTGAATTGTGCCCATTACAAAAGATGCTCTTTCCCCCAAAAAAGGTGAACACTCGATGAGAAGCTAAGGGGCAAGTATAGAAATGGAAATACCACAATTTTTCTCAAGGAAATATGGGCCAAGAGGGGAGGGGAAGGGTTCTTATTTTAAAAGTATTTTCAGTACACACTTAATTTAAGAAAATGAACAAACCAACCACAGAATGTTAAAAATGAATGTGCAAGATTGGTTTCTTTAAATACCAGAATTAGGATTAAATACCAGATTATAATTCTTTTTCAGATAAGCATCTTCCCATATGTTGGAAAATGATACATATTGGAAAGACTTTGCTCTTTATATTCCTGAAGTTTTAAACTGAAAGAAAATGTTTTGGTGAAAAAGCATGTTATTTGAGTTTTGCTTTTCTTTTATATTTCACAAATAAAATTTATGATGAACCCAAAAAAATTAGTCGACAGAATTGTCAAAAGCTGTTTTCTCAGTTGCTTTCTGTTTCTGTAGTTGAAGAAGTAATTAGAAGTGCCACCAAAATAATAATTAGGCAATACTTACGCATGTCTTCAGTAGTTTTATTTGATCATAAAACCAAAAAATTATCCAGATACCCACACTACAACAATTTTGTCCTGCCAGAAATGTTAAAAGTGGTTACTAAATGCTGGCCTCTGTAGCTATGCAAGTTTTTTGGGGGGATAGCAGCAACTCTAAGGCCCATTGTCCTGAATACACAGGTTTTATGCTGCAGTTCATTTGACTGCAGCAATTAAGGGAGCTAAATGGCAGAGCAAATAAAGACACAAAAGAATGAAGTGGCATGTCCACAGGTGTAAAATCAAGTGTTATCTGAGAAGATTAAGCCCAACATGTCCTCACTTGCCAGACAGGAACTTTTTAGATAATCACCTTAATTCTTCCTTGAAATGTAGCTAATTTTAGAAGTAGGATCTTATATGAAACACACCAGTGATCTGCCAACCTAATTTCTACCTGACATTTACCATCCTTAGCTTCTACTGAGATCAGTAGATATGAAAAGGTGCAGAGCAGCTTGGAGCATGAGAGAAGAGAGACAAGCTTTTGTCTCTTCCATTATTAAAAATACCATCATAGATTTAATGAATGATGTGATACAGTGCTTGTGAGAGTCCAGATCATTAACCTCCTCTGCCATGTGTAAAATGGAAAAACTCCATTGTTACTGTTAAAAGAACAGCACACAGAAATAATTCATACCTATGAGACTAGGCACGCTGAAAATACGTAAACATAAACATAATGCTACACCCTTCCAGTCCACAGGAACAGTCCAGGGTTAATCCAAAGTTAAACACCCTAAATTTGTGTAATGTGAATGTCAGCTCTAAATGGTTTGCTGTGCAGGTCTAGTCATTTTTCTCTAAAATATGTGCTAATGTAGAAATACCCTTGTTTTATTTCTGGTCAGCATAATCTTGGCTTGACTTGAGCCACATGCATAGTTTCCTAAAACAGATAGTAGGAAAATGCTATGTATGTCACCTATAGACAGTAAATAATTATAAAAACCTGCCTCATTATGTTGCTTGTCAAGATTAGCAGTTGGAATAGGCATGCCACCATCAGACCAAAATGCTGTTGTCCAATACTATAGAAGGCAGATTGCAACAGTTTCTGACAAGACCACCAACACCAAGAACAGATGGAAAAAATTTTCTGTACTCACTCCAGTGTTCCTCTGTTGGCCTTTTCCCAACCTTTTTAATGAAGTAGGGTCTTTTTCAATTTTGTTTCAAAAAAACGTTTTGGATAAGTCACTCATAGACTAAGTAACCTTTTGGGGACTGTGCTGAGTTGAGGGACAGGGAACAGAATCAGAAGGGCAAAAGCAATAAAACCTCAAGGGCTGAGATGAAGACCATTTAATAAATGAAGGGGAAATAGAAGAAAATAAAAAGTGATGCAAAGGCTGTCATTAACCACCTCCCACCAGTAGACTGATGCCAGTCAGTCTCCAAGCAACAGCTATTTTAGGCAAAGCTCCTCTCCACCTCCTGCAGTTTTATTGTCAAGCAGGATGTTGTATGATACGGATTATCTCTTTGGCCTCTTTGGTTCAGTTGTCCCAGCTGTGTCAAATCCCAACATCTTGCCCACAGAACAGAAACAAAGAAGATGTTGATGCTGTGCAAGCACTGTTCATCAATAGCACAACACTGGTGTGTGATCAATGCTGTTTTGGTCACAGATCTGAAACACAGCCTCACATGGGCTGTTAGAAAGAAAACTCCATCCAAGCCCAATGCAATATAGGAACCTTAATTTTAGGTTTGTTTTACCACCTTTGAGTGGCACAGAAAGTTTTAAGCAGGTGTTTTTAAAATTTCTGCAGAATTCCAATGCCTCAGTGAGATTGTCATTTGTATCTTTGACTCATCTTTGCTGCTTTTAACTTAGTCATACACAGACAGACCACTTCTATCAATAGAGACAGTCACTCTAGTAGTTTACTTACTCAAAGAGTCCTTGGGCATCTGAATTTTGAAGGTATTTCAAAAGAAGATGACTGGAATAATCTGGGAAAAGTAGACATTATTTTGAGGAAAGAAAACAGCAGCACCCTTGAAGTATTTTACTGTGGTCATAGTAAGTCAAAGCCCAACACTATGTTGAACATGGAAGTCTGTCAGTAAGAGTAAATGAAGACACCAGATGTAAAAGGACATACTATAAATGATACATGAGATATCAGTCATGTTGATGATGTAAAATTAGAGCTGCTCTTTAACATTTCATAGAGGACAAAGACATGTACGCTTCTGCTGCTGAATTCCTGCCACCAATTCCTTCCACCACCCAGGACGGGCAGCGACTGCTTCTGACAGGCGTACTACCTGTAAGGAAACATAAGGAGGCACTTAGACATTTTCAAAAGGGTTCTTGACACTTGAAACAGCAGAAAGAATTCAGTCTTTTTGCCCTCTTCTTTCCTCATTTTCATGAGCTGCATACAAAGGACTAACAAACTTCTCCAGTCCAGAGATAACAGATGACAATTTTAGTTAAAGCATTTGCATTAGCTCTAGAAAATTAGAAAAATGTTCAAGGTCAAAACTACACACTCAACAAAGTCTACTCTTCTAAATCCTGTAAAACCACTGCATATATCTTACAAAAGCTGGCTTTCTAAAACTTCAGTAATTGAACATTAGTTGTAAATCTTAATGGCTAGATACAGCAGCCACTATGTGAAGGCACCCCACCTGCCACCCCCTTATAGAAAATGTGAATCTGCTTGTCTTTATTGATTGTACAGAAGTACAATTAAAACTCAAGCCTAATTCAAAGTACTTACAGCCTAAGTGTGAGAAATGAACAGTTAGAACAATGCATAAAACAGCAATGAGATGGTTGCATGAGTCACAGCCGAGCAGATAAAGAGATCTGACTGCCTACTAGCAAGAAAAAAGAAGATGCACAATATCCACTACCTTCCCCGAGATGGTTGCATGAGTCACAGCCGAGCAGATAAAGAGATCTGACTGCCTACTAGCAAGAAAAAAGAAGATGCACAATATCCACTACCTTCCCCATTACATTCATGGGGAACATTACAGTTCTGTTCAATAAGCATTTTCCAAAGGGAAGCTTTTTAAACTAGGTCTCACTGCTACTTAAGAGTAAAAAAAATGTTACTGCTTCTGAAAATACTGGGTTTAATCCACTGTAAATATTAAATGGAGAATGTGATTATTTTGATAAAGCGCAATGTGAAAGGTAGAGGGAGGTGATTCTTCCATTCTACTCTGTTTTTGTGAGACCTCACCTGGAGTATTACATCCAGCTGTGGGGTCCACAGCAGAATAAAAAAATGGACCTGTCAGAGCAACTCCAGAGGAGTGTCATGAAAATGGTCAGGGGACTGGCGCATGTCTATGAAGACAGGCTGAGACAGTTGCGGCTGTTCAGCCTGGAGCCTTCTCTTGGCTGTGGGGAGACGTTATTGTGACCTTTCAATATGTAAAGGGGACTTATAAGACGGTAGGAGAGAGACTTTCTACTAGGGCCTGTGTTGACAGGACAAGGCATAATGGTTTAAACTCAAAGAGAATAAATTTATATTAGATATAAAGAAGAAATTTTTTATGAGGGTGGTGGACACTGGGAGAGTTTGCCCAGAGAAATTGTGGATGCCCCATCCATTGGATTGTTCAAGGTCAGGTTGCATGGGTCTTTGAGATACCCCTGTCCATAGCGGGGATTTGAACTAGATAATCTTTAAAGGTTCCTTCCAAGCCAAACGGTTCTATGATTCTGTGAAACCCTGAGATTTTACACAATGTATAAAAATTGACTCTACCTGGCTGCTTTTATGTTTTCCCACGGTGTAGAAAACCTGAGTATATTGTACAGTGTTCAACACCATCACAAAGGGAAACTATAATTTGATCAAAATAAATTAATAAGGTAAATAAAAACAAAATAAATAAAAATAATGTAATTAATTAAATATCTCTGAAATTTCAACTTCTTAGTCTGAATTGTAGCTGGAAATTGCTGGCAACAAATAAAACTACTTTTTAATGTAGTGCTGGTCAATCTTTCAGATAATAAAATTGTTATCATTTTGGCAGATTACTAATCCACATGATGATGTACAGATGTGTCCCTCAAACACAAATATAATTCAGTCACAAATATATGCCTGGTAAATAGTTTAAATTGATATCCTAAAATATTTTGTTCTTTTAATAGACTAGCTGTGTTTTATGACTGATTTACACGTGATTCATTTGTTTCTTATTACTAGAGCAAGGATGCAGATGGCAATGTTGCATGTAAAACCACATATATAGTGCAAAGCAGGACAACTAGTGTATCATGATGTGCAAGAAGATTCAAGCCCTCAAAACATCAAGCCTATCTGTTCTAGATAAGATAAAACTGAATTGTGACTAAAAGGTGTTCACACCTTTGAAATATCTTAGTAAATTTAGAATTATTGGTTTTTATAAAGGTTTTTTGCCTAGAAAGTTGTTTAAAAATTCAGTTCTATTATAAAATCTTAAAACTCTGAAATCCAATATATGCTAAAGTGAACTGAGTTATTCTAAAAAAATGTCACTTTCATTTTTTTAAAAAAACAAAATTACTTAATTTTTAAAGGAGATTTTTTTAACCATTTTAGGCATTGAAAAAATGTTATTACTTGAAATGCATAAGGAAATGAAAGTGGAAATCATGAAATCTCTTTTTCATATTTTTTTTATAATCAGAGTTTCTAGCTCTAGAGAAGTTTTATTAATAAAGATGCACTCTGACTCATTTTACAAGTAGATTTTTTTGAAATGAGACTTTTCTAACAAAAAGGATGCTCTTTTCAGTGGGGCAGACTCACAGAGAAACCTATTTTAAATAAAAGATTATTGCTTGTTTTTCTGTCTTCTAAGGAGTTATGACAAGGCAGTTGAATCACAAATTTAATAATGTGCGCTAAGATTTTTATTACGAAGCTGTAAATAGCTTCTTTGTGTATCTCATTGCATTTCCTTCAATTTTCAAAGGCTCATTACAGACTGATTTAAAGCAACTAATAACAAACACAGATGAAGCCCAAATGTCAACCAGGGAGGTGTCCCCAATGTCTCTTTCTCTCTCTCCTAATTAGTTGGCATAAGAAATTTAATGCACAGAGATTTAAAAGCAAACAGAAAAGCCACTGAAGCATAGAGTGCAGTTATGGGCACTTTTACTACAAACCTACACTCCATAAATATTCATGCAATAAACTTTGTGTAATACTAATCCATTACTGACCTCCTTGCAGAGCAGCAAGTGGGAGGAGGTATGCTGCATCACTACATCTGGTGTTGATGTAACAGAGTCTAATTAGAAAACCTGCTAGTTTCCCCGGGAGGTTTTCTGAAGAAGTCAAAAGGAGGTAAGCATCATTCAGTGATCAGCCAGACACTGCATGACAAAAACATCCAAAACAGGCAGGAGTGACTGGTGATGGTGTTTTGGTGCATTTTGAGGACAGCATGTCAACTGTAATTGGGTCAGACTGTCCTCGCTACAGTCTAAGGTCCCTGATTAAAAAATGCAACGCTTGCTTTCTTCGTCTGGTTAAGGCTGACCTTGGACACTACAGATGACAGTTCAAACAATGCTTTTGCCAGCTGTATGATAGAGATCATTAGCAAGGCAGAAAACAGAATACAGCAACTGCCACATCCAATCAGACCCACATTTTTTCAAGTCCAATATCATGACCCTGTCAGTAGCCCATTCCAGACGCTTCAGAGGAAGGTGAGAGAAACCACGCTGCTGGATAACTGTGGAGTCAGTCTTCCATGAGGAAAATGTGGCTGGTCTTTCAACGCTCTGTCTCAATTAGAAAAATAAGGAATGCAGTCCCAACATTCAGGGTTGCAGTTACTGAAGCAGAAGAGAGAGGGACTTAATCCCCCATGAACATCAGTGTTATGTGATTGTTACGAGAGGGAAGAGGCAGGGAAGGGAGAAGCTTTCACACTGCCTTACCTCCCTAGCACAGGTGCTTAAATGTAGGCAATGTAAATGTCTTTCCTTGATCTCAGGAGCTTTTTTCTCTGCTGGTTGCACGCAATTCATCATCTTTTTTTTCCTGCCTTGGAAGAGTGAAGTAAGACTGAAATTCTTAAAGGTGTTAAAGTTTTCAAACATTTTTGCCATTAGGAAAAATAAAGAAAATAAATACCAGCAACAGGGAGGTAGTGCCTGACTTGTGCATCAGTAGATCTCACAGCACTTTATGTAAGATGCTAGAGGGCAGTTTCTCCATTTAGTAGAGGAAGTCAGCTGTTCTTACTGGATGTCTGGTAAAATTTTAATAACACTTCATGTATGATACTAGCAAGTACTTTTGCCACTTTTTAGTGGAAGTCAACTTTTCTTTCTGGATGTATGGTAAAATTCTTGTGACTGTCATTGTCCCCCCTTCCCCATAAATGTACAATTCATTTTGAAATTGCAGCTCCTATTTAGTCTAAAAAATACATGGAATCCAAGTGATTGGCTTAGACATCCATTATGTAGTACCGTGTTTTGTGTTTCTGAGCTTTACGGCTCTTGCTGGTTTTAGTTTTATGCACAACGATCTTTGCACAAGACCAAAAAGTAAAAAATATTCACAGCACTATGTCCTAAGGCCAAGATCTTAAAATGAATAACAATACAGATGCTTGATTTCAGGTGTTTAAAAAGCCAGTTTTCTAGGAAGATAGACTTTGTGCTATTTGATTGAGCCTCCTTCAGGGGCTGCAAGTTGGATACCCAACAAGGGATCCATCTGGAATTACGAGTGGCCCTGGAAGACTTTACTTTCCAGATCACATCTTTCCCCCGCACCCTCAGAGCAGGCTAGCAAAGTTGTTTCCCATAGTGGATAGAAAGAACCAACTGAATTTCAAAAGGAAACTATTTTAAATTAAACCACATACTACACAGAAATCTCCTACCTGAGCTGAAAGAAAGGTTCAGTCTAGAGAAAAAGCAAGTTTCTGATAGACTGTTTGGAATTAGTATGATCTTTTCAGTATTCTTCTACCCAGAGAGGTAGATTCTAGTGAAAACAAGCTTTAAATACAACATTTAGCATGATTTCTAGCAATTCTGCAGTCAGGTGCCTAGTTCTTGGTCATAAAATTAGTTCTACTCATCCCAGTATTAGCAGTGCAAACAAAAGCTGCATATTACACTAACGTCTTAAACAGGGAGGAGAAACACCCCAAACCAGCTCCAAACAATAATCCCGATGAATCTCTCCAGAATACACTAAGCTTTTACTATGAAGAAATGTCAAACAATCTGTTTTCCATCACCCTTGTTGGCAGTCATTTAAAGCAGTGAAACAAGGTCACTCTCAGCACTAATCTTGACTTGAGGTTCTGCTGCTTCTCCCTGCAAGACATCTGCAAAGTCTTTATTGACAATCAAACTTTAACTCATTTCAATAAAATCATATAGCAACGTATTGTTTTTATTCAAAGAAAACTCTACACCACGCTGACCATTGCAGCAGCAGGCAGCTATTTCTAGTTACATTTTTTCTGGTGGGAAAATCTATAATGCTGTGTAATGTATCCTTTATAACCTGTCCTGGACAGAGAGGTACAGTGTGCTTTGACAGCCCTTGCAGCTGTGTTTAGCTGCGTACCCAAGCTGAGGCAGCCTGTCTGCTGCCAGCTGTCCTTATGCCAGGGCACAGGACCTAGACTTCTGTGTGCTATCGTAATTCCTTCTGGAATAAACAGCTTCATCTTGTGGTCCTTCTGCACCTTCCTGCTTATTTCCAGTACTCAGACAACAAAAATATCTGGACTTTGCTGCTGTGCAATTAATAACCGGCCAGTGGCAGTGAGTACAGAAGCAGCGAAACCTGCTCTCTTCCACCATGCCAGTTCCCGGTGGGTCTGCCATGGGCTGAAGTCTCTAAGAGCATCTCCAGCTCCCAAGAAGCTATGAGCATCAAGAGTAGGTGTCTCCAACAGGTTTGATGTTCCTTCATTCATTCTTCCTGTTTTAATCAGAGCTCCCCGAGCATGAGTGGGAAACTCAGTCTCTGGGGAAAAACATGCAAGCAAGAAGGGAGGACACAGATGATGGTCAACATCTCCATCAGCCAGAATACAGCAATAATGAAGAATTCTTTGTGTGACTGAGTTTGTGAAGCACAAAGTACGGATCCTGAACTGTGATACCGTCTTCCTTTTATGGACAGAATAAATACAAGATAATTCATTCACAGTATTGCTCTGTGAAACGTCAGTTCCCCCTGCCCCCCAGACAAAATCAGCCATAAGCAATATAAACAACAATACCTTTTTAGGGGAAATGCCACTTACTACTCTTAATAAGCAAGGCCTTAATAGAAATAATTCCAGGAATCTCACAGGCTCAATTCAGAACAACCCCATTATGATCAGCCTTGTTTGAGCTATCACTTGTAAAACCAGAAAAAACCCCACCACCCTACCCCACTAAAACGAGCATTTTGCTAGCTGAGAGTTCAGATAAATGTAATTACATAAAAACATTCAAAGCCAGACTGCAGAAAGTTCATCCAAGGACAGGCAGAGTTACACAAATTATCACTTGCAAAACAGAAAAGTGGCAACCCACCACCTGAGGACCTTCCCCCATCCCGAGACCTGACACCCACCAGAACTGTGTGTGTCAAACTGTCCCGCAGCACAGACACGGGCTTCACACACGCTCCCTACACACATGCATTTCCTCCAGCTTTACACGGGATATGCCTAAGCAAGGGCCTAACCAACTTCGATCAAAATAGCTGATCTTAAAATGTCACACACGATAGCCAGTGAGGTTAACTCACAATTTTAACTGAAAATACCCTTTGCATGGCTGGAAATGAAAGTGGAACTGCTCCAGAAAACATGTAATTGTCTGAGTAAACATTTATGTGTACAAGATGGCAAATATTAATACGAGCAACGAAACTTCACAGCCATCTCTCCAACACATAATGCAACATAACCGTCACTCCCTAGTTACCAGACAGCCTGACCCAACCATATCCATATTTGCCACTCTGCCCAGGCAAAAAGAAGTTGAATGGCAATTTCAGGGTTGAACTGATGTCCACGGTCTGTGCTAATGGTTCCTGGCACAAAGGGAAAGGAAGAAGCAGGGAACACATCCCCTGACCTGCTGCAATGGCCTCCTCTGCCAGGCTGCTGAGAAGGCAGGTTAGCAAGGGCTGTCTGCAGCCACGGCACTAGCTGGAGCAAAGGGGCAGTAGCTCACACAACGGCCACCTCCACAGAGAACCTGCACCTCCCTTTTGGATCTTCCTTCTCCTTCCCCAGTGGCTTCTCTTTGTCTAAGCAGAGAGTTCGCAGAGCAAACCAAACCCTACAGAATATGCTCACACAGTCAATGTTTTCCCAGAAACAAATTGCTCTGATAATCTCAGATGACAGACAGTTCAATATTTAAAAATATATACAAGCATCAAGGAGTACCAGACATCTGGCACTCCTTTCACTTAGCACATGGTCAAGGTTTCAGCATGCACAGCAGAGTTTGTGATTTCTTTATTTGCTGTAACGTATCACTTGACAAATGTTCAGATACTTTATTTCCAGGCCTTTTATTCCTCCATCTGAATCGGTACTGGGATTTTGTTAACATTTGCAAACCACTGCTATAGCCATGAGACCAAAACCAAACATCAAGAAGACATCTAATCCTTTCAGGAAAAGCAGCCATGGTGTAGGCTTGTGGCATTTTTGTATCATTATTCACTATGTCTTAGCTCCAGAGCTGCAGACTACGGTGTCATCTAGGGACAAAAATTCCCTTGACTGCACCTGAAATTCCTAGAAACACTTTTATTGTTCTGTTGCTCAGTGCTACTCCAAATACATCTAGAGAGAAATGTTCTGTTCTCAATACTTTTTTGTTTGAGTTCCTGGAAAATATATCATATACTTTCTTTTACAAAGCTACACTTGTAGTAACAACTTTTAAAGCAAGTTATGGGTGCAAGGTGAGGTAATGTGATATATGTTGGCACTGAGAACTATTGCTTCTTGCACACTGCAATAGCATAACAAATCCTCAGCTAATTAAAATGGCTGAGCCCTGGGCCATTGGGTGTCACTCACTTGCTCTGCAGTCCAGGTATCTTCCATAAATATTTTATTAAATCAAAGATATTGGACAGGCTGTGACATTCACGCCATGCAGTGGGAACAACAAGGAGGGCATCTACACTTTACAACAGAAAAATATCCTAATTTATCGAAAGGATCAAGTTACTGCCCACCACAGATAGGCTATTAACTTTAGAAACTAAAACCTCCTTGCGGTCCACTGAAGATCAGAAAGATGTTTTCAGATGTGTAGGCAGTGTTATAAAACACTTGATGCTTTAGAAAGGACATTAAGCACCTAGATACATGAACCTCGCCCAATGAATATGCTGTCTCCTCAAGAGAAGACAAAAAGCAACAGTGGGAAATGTAGCACGTAAGAACAAGGAAAAAGGCGGGTGTACAAACGTAGCAGCTGCTATTGCCAAAATGGATACTGTAGAGCATGAATTTCTTCCAAATCCAAAAGAAAAACATGCTCTGGGGAAAGACCCCAAAGGGAAAGGACATTATAACAGGGACATTTACTAAGGATCAATTTTCAACATGCAGCTTAGGGAGGCTGTTGTTGTGCCGTATCAGCCCAGAGAGATGACTGGCAACACAGCCTGGGCAGGCTTGCTTTGCAACCCCACTCTCTAATGTGGAGTCGGAGTGATCTTTTCACCTAAAAAAAACTCCTAGAGGATACTCTTCCTTTACATAACAGGGCAGAGGTGACTCACAGGCATGTTCACACTTTCCCAAGCAACAGTGGGACTCACATCTCATCACTGAGTGCTGTTTGGGGCTCTGACAGCTTCAGACCTGCTCTGATCAGTGGATGTGTGGTGCAATAGCACTGCAGTTACACCACCATGTTTTTTTCAGGACAGGAAGGTTACGAGCTGAGCATTCATAGTGCCTTACTTCAGTCGGGTGAGGCTGTGCCCTCTGGGCTCCATCTATGGTCTGTACAAAGAGACAAGCTTCTCCAAAGCATGATGAAGAACAAATAAATTAGATCTCTCCTCTCAACTGCCTGGCACGTGAATCCAGCTCTCACTGATGACTGTAGAGAGTCTTTGTCAACGAACGCAGAAGAGTCTGATTTTGGGGTCTTCTGTTGTTTAGGCCGTCCACAAGAGGAAGCACGCGTACTTGTGTCTCAGTACAAGGCGGTCGATCCAGGTGACTTACTAGGACCAAACTATATCCCAGGTGAAAGGTCATACAAGTAACAGAAATCTAAACTTTGCGGTGGGATACAATACTGGAAGGAAAAGAACTAAACAAGTAAAAGCTAGCAGGCTCCAGGATCATACTTCTCTGTCATCTGTGGATGTTTGGCTTTAACTGCTTTCATGTAAATATTACACATATGTCCATCTTCAGACTTCCACAGACATCTTTGAAAACAGCAATGCATCAAGGTGCCACTGCATTTTACTTCTTCCCATCTCCCTGAATAAGTATGTGCATCTTCAATTTGAATGACGATCATGAACATTAGATCTGTAGCCAGTGTAGTGCTTTTAGGACTGGCTGTCAACGATACACATGTATGTTAGATGTCATATCCTCCAACATTTCTGTCAGTTCCCCTTCTTCCCACCGGTTTGCATAAACCCTCAAAAACTGTTGATTTTTGCAAGCTAAACAGGCTGGCAATGCAGCACAGACTATAATCATCAGGTATGGAAGATTAAATCTCTGCAGTAAAATGGACTGATTGGAAACCATGCTTAAGCAGTCATCAATATAATTCACTGAGCAACCATTCAACAACACAAAATCTTGGCACATGTGCCCAAATTCTTACCAGAATTTGAAAATAATTACAGACAAAACACATTGTGTTATGCTGTAAAAATTAAATCCTTTTAATAAAAAACACTCTACAAATGCTACATAATCGTAGTAGCATTTCCCAATTTGTCCTATTGTCAATGACTACAGAGTAAAGCAGAGAACAAAGGATCATCTATTGTATTATAAGTTTCCATAGCAGATGAACTTACTTTCCTATATGCCACATTCATGGGGATTTAAAATTTTATTTTACTTGTTCTTGTTGATGTTTTCTAGCTGAAACCTAAAAGTTTGCAAGAAATACCATGAAAGAAAGGTTTTTGAAAGCAAAACTTCAACAGTAACATTGTAGTTGATACAGATATTAACAAAATTCTCTTTTTTTTTGGAAGAAAGAGCTCAGCTTGCATATTTCAAATAAAATTTTTGTCAGATCTTTGGATCATGAAAAACACTAAGCCCAATGACATTAAGCAGATTTGCTTCCAGTGTCTTTTTTTCTCTTTGTTTGAAGGTTTATGATTAATGCACTACTTTTTAACAAGACAATTGGAGGCCAAAGGTTATGATGTTCTTGTACAGTTGGAGTTGATACTAACACTCACCCTGAATTCCAGCCATGAAATTATAATTCTATCAAGTTAATTCAAATAAACAAGAAATCAAGCAGAAGTTCAGGACAGAAGGAAAGGTGGAGGTGAGAAATTGACTGGAGAACATTATTTTTTTGCAAGGCTGATGGTGCATTATATTTGACCTGAAATGTAAGGTATTTTATTTTGAGTCAAGAATGAACATAATTACATTTTGCAATGAAAGTTTTGGTCATCCACATCATGATCTACAAGGTAAAGAACTGTAAAAGTGGGTTTTATTCTGAAAACACATTACTGCCCTGATCTTTGTTTTGGTTTGGGTTTGTTTTGTTTGGTTTTTTTTTTTTTTTTTTTTTGTCTTAACTTTTTCAAATAATAAAAGTTTTACATAAAGCTAATTAACATGCTTTCTGAGTCTTGGAAAATCTTGAGTGCAGAGGATGTATTGGAAGCCTTTTTAGGTTGTTGTGTTGTAAAAGATCAATTACAATAAATAAAATGTAGATAAATATTTAATGTTTTACTTTGAGACAAATGTGTTTAACTTTTCTTTCTGTTTTAATGCAGAAAAGCTCTACCAAAACACAGAGTCAGTCTAGCTAATGATACCATTTGGTATCAGCCCCCCTTGTTTTTACTGTGTTTTGAACACATTAAGAAGCTTGAAAGTGATACAGTGCTAGTATCATATCAGATATCATTACATTGATCAGATCCTTAAAACTCACAGCAGAGCATAAAGTGCAAGAAGTGCACATGAGAGCAAATGAGTAAAACAAACAGAACACTATGTAATGAGACTGACTCAGTGAATACAATTAAAGAAAAAATAACTCCAGCTCCAAGAGAAACGTGAAAATGAAACTTAAAAAAACTTGTTAATTTGTCCTTTCGATAACATTGAAAAAAAATAAAAATGTAGGAATCAGAAAATTTATCAGTACCTATGAGAAAGGTAAGAGGGAAAACTCAAATCAACTTTTAATCCATTTATGATAGAGAAGGATAAGTCTTGCAGATAAGAAGCAAAGATATTAACAAAAGAAAAGAAGACTGAAATCACAGAAGTAAACTTAGAGGCTAGGAATCTCCTGCTGGGCATTGTAAATCCAAAAATACTAGAATTCATGAAGAAGGGGAAGGAGGCTTTGCCATCTTATGATCTCCCCCAGCTGCCATATATACAGCAGGAAACACCCACCGGGATAAATATTGTTTCTCTTGCCAGTATTGATCTTATGTATAAAACCACCTCAGGAGCTGGCAGGGACTCAGAAAACAGCCTAGGTTTCTCCAAGGAGGTAGAAACAGGTTGTGTTACGGTTCAGTACAAGTCGCTTTAGGTTTTTTGAGCTTGACTCTCAGATCCTTTGTACTGATTTCACACCATAGATTTTATCTGTTCACTTATACTGATGTGTATGAAAGGGGCCTCAAAATACAACAGATTTAAGAGATTTCAGCAGCTGGCATAACATATTACTTTCTCACAAGAAACAAGCCAAATGAAAAAAGTAGCAAAACAGAACAAAGCATTTGCAGCCAGGCAGAAGAAAACTGAGAATTCTGATTTCAATTTATATTCTGGGAAAGGAACTGCATGGCAGAGTCGGAGGGGCCATAAATCAGTTAAATTGCCTGCTTTCCAGACTTTACGGCTTCATCACTGAGAAAAACAAGGCAGGTTCTACGTCCCAAATACCAACACCTAGCCCCATAATCTCCAGGTGATGACCTTGACACGCAATCCTTGCTGCAAATCCAGCGCTGCTGAGAAGTGTCACAGGAGTCCCTTTTGCTTGTGTCCATCAGGAGACATTGGTTCAGCTCCTGACCAGCCCACAATGTTTCTATTTGACAGTCCTTGGGACTTAGGTCCAGATTAACCCTCCATACCTTCACGCATCTCACTGCTGCACTTGAACTGAGGCTCTTCCCACCGGCTACCGGCTCCTCCAGCGGAGAAGGGGCAGAGGCACATCCCAGAGATGATGCCAGCGCACGGAGGGCTCAGCCGTCCTGCAGGAACACCCCCGGTACTTCCACAGTGAGGGTGAAACGCTGCTGTGGCTTTCCAGCTGCTAATTTTAGCAACTCACAGTCCACTGAAGTTTGATGGCTCAGCTAAGCAAGTACAATTAGGCACCGCGAATGGAGGTCTTGTTCCCCCCAAAAGCTTAAAATTTATTCTCTTAAAAGCTTTAAGAGAATAAAATAAAATGGTTATTAAAAAAAAAAAATGCCTTAAAATAAAATCAGGCTGTACATGCAAAGTTCATGTAGCATTTTGCAGTCTGTCCAAGCCAAATATTAGGCAGTCATTTTCCAGGTGTGCAGCTATTTTTTAACATCCAGTTATTTTTACATCAAAGATGAAATGCAGTTTCTGCCTTGTAATCAGCAGTTTGAGGAAATGCATTCGATTAAAAGAAAAAAGAAAAAAAAACAAAACCAGAAGAAAAGCCTTGTGTATTTTTTTCCTTTGGCTTCAGCTATCAACATTTTAATTCTTTTTTCAAGACTGTGTACTAGATTTGGCTGCCAGACCACAATTTAATTTACTCCTTGGATGCAGCCCAATCATTCAAACTTTCAGTAAAGCATTTAAAAATGCCATGTTAAGGTTCCACTTAAAACCCCAAGGGAGAGTATGAAGTGCAACTTTGTTAATAAAATGCAGAAATATAAAGCAAGGAGTGTGAATCTAATTTTTTATAGAATATCCCTAAGATAATAAATCTTTTTTGTCTGTCTACTTGTAAGGTAAGATTACCTGGAAGAAGAAGGAATTTTACATTAGATTGTATCAAATGAACAACTCTTCCCCCCTCCCCCCTGCCCTGTATGTAACCATATATAAACATATATTGGACTGGAGGGGGGTCATGATGGGAGTGTTTAAAAGGTGACACATCAGGCCACATTTCAAGCTCTACAGCAAGACTGCAAGCATTCATTAACAACACACTTTCTGCTGGTGGTCTGTGCCCACAACTTCTCAACATTTTGCACTACACAAACCCAACTGCTAGTCTTCCAGCTGGTATCCTCAGCTGGCTGTGGGGCCACAAACCTGCAAGCGCTGCTGGACATGGTCCTTGGTGGCCTTGGCCACTGCAGTTGAGATGTTGAGGGTTGAGAGCTCCTTGGTGAGAGAAGGGACAACTTCTTTCTGCCCCATTCTGCCTTGTTTTTGCTTGCTGTCTTTTACTCCTGGGTCCTTTCACTCCCCAAAGGGGTCTCATCTACTTCCAATTACATTTATCTTGTTTTGCTTTTGTCAACCTCCTTTTGTATTTTGCAGGGTGTTCTGACTATTTGTGGTCCCTTACATTGCTCTTTATCATGAAACTTCTGTCACTTGGGAGCCTCCCAAAATGTGCCATATACGTGCTCACTAATTAATTTAAAATGCTTATACATTTTGCTGGCTGTGTTATGACAGTGTTGCAAAGTACTTACACGTTGCTGCTGGTTACACAATTTTAGTATGCTCATATTTGGGTTCAAAGGCACATGATCAATGTTTTTATGGGGTTCCATCTTGATTAATGGACTTCTACTGTGTCACAGGCCTGTGTTTTGCTACAGGATCCAGTCTTTCCTGGCTAGGGACTCAGTTTTTCAATGACTTTGTGTCTTATTCTACCTGAAAGAGACTGTAGTGAAGCCACTGATGGCTTCACACAGACTTCTTTTGCAGGAGGAGAAGAGAGGCCAAACACGAGCATGGTACCTCCAGCTTGTAAACCCTGTGCCATGGCACAAGGCAAGGCAAGTGTTCTTCTTTCAGAATATTTCTATAAGCAAAACCAGTGAAGACTGAAGCACAGGGAAATTCCACACCTCCCACCCCCACCCCCAGAAAACTTCTTATTTAAACTAATTTGCTGAAAGAATATACCAGCTTCCACAAAAGTCTAAGAAAGTGTTCTTGGTCAGGGAGAGACAAGTATCAGTTTATCTCAGTCAATAGGAATTTCTCAAGGTGTGATCAAAGTTCTGAATGCTGCTTTGTCTAAAACAAAAATAGGGATTTGCACCTACATCTGCCCAAATATAGATCCTGGTGGCCAACACTGGTGATTCAATAGTCATACACCTGTGCTCTCTTCCCCTATTTAGTTCAAATTTTTTGTGAGTACAGCTCTTCTCTCTTAGATACAAGTTTCTCACACGTACAGTTACATTGCCACACGTTTTCTGTCCTAAGCTAGGAGAAGCTTCAGGCTTGGACAGTTAGTCACCTTTACAGTTACTTTCTTTCTACAAAATAAACTGACAAGAGAGATGCCTCTATGTAAATTCTCTGACTAACAAAGTGGATGCAATCTAGAAGAGTAATCCTCTTCAGTAATTATTATTATTATTATATTATATATCATAAATATTATATAAATATAATATAGTATGTACAACACAATATAATTACTAATATCATTATTGAATAATCTTGTTAACATGGCTCAGTCATTTCCCAGATTTGTCTTAAGTAAGACCAAAAAAGAAAACAAGCCAAACTAAACGGAACTATCATCAGCTCAACTCATAATTGTGCATCAGTTTGTATTAGCATGCAGATCTCTCCCAGACAGGTGCTGTGTAACCCCATGATGAAAACAGATGATTTTACCTACCTCAAGTTTCCCTAAAATGCATGTACTATCTGTAAGGCATGTCCATTGCTTACACTGGAAATATTCTTAGAGACAGACAGTGAAAAGCTGAATTCTGTTCTCAGGTCTGCCACTGCTGTGCTATTGGTAACATGGAGAAAGCTAGTTCCTTGTAAATGACTATTTCTTATCCTGCACAGGACAAAAGCTCTCAAAATAATGAGCTAAACCTTGCACTCGTAAGGAATGCCAGCACAGCACAGTGGAGGTGTCACCTCACTGTTGCTCGTTTTAATCTAGCTACTTTGGGCAACAACAGACAAGTGGAGACAACCTTGATGGTGGCCATCAGCACAGCCCACCACCACCTCCTTTCCCCTCCTCCTTGCTCTTGAAGCCAAGAAGCCACACAGGAGCTTGGCCTGACCCGGCTCTGGGAAGGAGGAGAAAGTATAAAGATGTAACAGAGCTGGATGGAGTAAGTAAAGGCCGGACTGTGAAAAAAGGAAGAAGTGACGGTACCATCCCATACACCACCATAATATTGGCATTGCTGGTCTTCAGATTCACTTAGAATTGAGATACAATTACAATACTTGTATGTTGCCCAGTGCTAATACTGCAAATAACTGTAAAAAGTGGGAACAGGTCACTTTGCCAGCTGAGATATGCTAGAAACATGAAAGGAAGCTTTTTACTCCAGTGAAACTGATAAAACTACGTGCGGTATGAGCGAGCTTTGGTCGCTTGCCAAAAACATCTGCTTTCCAAGACATCATCATTGTGATTATTTGCATAAAAGATATAGAGCTTCACACTACTGTAAGTAAACCTTTTACTGCTGCCTCCAACCCTGGCATGGCAGGCAGCTGGCAAGGCAGTCAGTGACGCTAAGAATATAATCTTATTTTGTTTTACAAAGTCATGTACTTTCAGACAGTATTTTCAAGCTCTTTGTTTAAGTTGTTCGATAACGTGCTCAGATACCAGAGCTGGGAATTATAAATCTAGCATGAGGCAATGCAGTCAATGCAGACAAAAATAAATGGATTTCTCTCCGGCTTTGGTGAAGCACAACTAGAGCTGGCATGAAGCTGTATTATGAAAAGAGGGAGTTATACCTTTAATCATAAAAAAATTAAAACCCAAAAAGTCTTCCTTTCCATTTATGAAATGTGATGATGAGGAGGAGGATGGGGAAAAAAAGATGTGGAAAATAGTGGAGGAAAGGCCTAAAGAAGTGAAGAAATACAAGTGTAAATGGTCAAGAGAGCTTGTAACAGACCCTGACACACTGACCAGCGACCTCTGGGTCGTGGGTCCCCCAGCAATCAGGAGGTGAGAGCCCAGGAGAGGGGTGTCTGCAGCTCATGCTGGAGATGGCACCCCCAGGGTCCCGTTACACCACTGACACCAGGGTCTGCTCCAAGCAAAGGTCCAGGGAGGAGGAGCCGAGCCTGACAGCACCACAGGAGAGGCTGAGCTGCTTCTCTCTTGTTGGGTGTAGTCGTGGATAGGGTTTCAGGGCAAAACCACAGCCAGTGTATGTCTGGATGTCAGCTCTACGTGAAGACACCAACAAAAGTATAAAAATGTATATGGGCAGACCTCTTAGAGTCATTCTCTTAGCCTTGGATTGGCCCCTGCATGGAGACAAGGTAGTGAAGCAGGGTGGATGAGCTTACACACATTTTGTGGCAAGACGGCTTAAAAACTGAGGACCTCAGCTTTTCAGGCTCTAAATGCAGCAAAGAAAGGAGGGGCAAGAGAAAAGGAAATCTCTCTTGAAAGAAGAATAAACCACACTTTCAGCTTGGCTTTCACTGCAGCAAAGATATCCTCTGAAACATTTAAATCAGTGTTTTGATGTTCTCTAATGGAAAAAACCTCTGACTGTATTTTGTGCAGAGCAACTTTGTGACACTGCTGTCAAGCAGGGCACAGGGAGCCCCGCTGGGGCTGATTTAAATGGCTGAGTTGTGAGGATGCTCGGTTGTGTTTGCTGCAGCGGAGAAAAGCTTAGAAATATCTCAGCCTGTATCCATGCAAAAAAGACTGGGGAAAAAAGTAGTAATTGCTGTTACATGTCTTCCTTTGCCAGTCTGCAAATATACCAGATACCCACCTAAAATAATGCAGCGTGCAGACTGAGCCAAGCACAGTCAGGCCACAGCTGACAATAATAAAGAGAACAGCTTCCACTGTCTCTGGGGGAAGCACCAATGGAGATGACCTGAGGAGGTCATTTACAGTCCCTGCCCCTGTAACGGAACAGGATCAAACGTGCCTAAAACATCACTGAAGGGTCTGGCCTCATAACAGCAGAGGGACTGGGAATAACAGCAGCTCCCGGGGGAGGGAGCACGGCTCCATGCTCAAGGACTGTTTTTACCACAGCAGGGTTTCCTTGGCTGGTACAGCTGGTCCTGTCACCCTGCATCGCCCCTGGGCAATGTTTGGGAAAGGTGTGGTCCTCTTCTCTCTGGTCTGGCACTCACAGCTGTTAGTGCAAGCAGTAAATCCTGTCCTGACTTTCCTGCACTTGTGTAAGTGACCGTGCAAGGCAGCACAGACTGGATTCATCTCACACGGTGGCGAGTACAAGGTCTGAAAAGATGGTGTGTTCTGCAGGCACCAGTGTGCCAGCCATCCTTCAGGCACTGGCAGTGGTGGTTCTGCTGCGCCTCCACCCATATGGGTGAGGGAGAAGTCACCAGTCAGCACACAAGGCAGCAGCTGCCACGGCACCTGGTTTCTGTGCTGGGTGTGAAGCTGAAGAGCAACAGGGAGATGGGAAGAGTCAAGGTCAAATTCTGATATTTAATGTTTTTCCAATGACATGCTGGAAGAAGCTGTTTTTGAAGACCCTGATTTCAGTTTTCCCTGTGCTCTCAGGTGTTTTTGAAGGAATTTCCTGACCAGCAGAGCAGCTTCTCTTTCTCAGAAAAATAAGGAATCATGATATTTCACTAGAAACCAAAATTAGTCCCACCTAAGCTGCCTGAAGACTAAGGGATTAACATTTGCATCGCTTGTCACAGAGGCACCCAGCAAAGTATTTATACTATGATTAAATTCCCTGCACAACCAGAGCCAAGATATGAATTCACACAGAACTTGTTTTACATCATTGGATAGGTGGGTAGCAATTACATGGGACACTCAACAACTGCAGCTCCTTTGTCAGGTGGTGCACACACTAGTGCTGTTAGGAGTGAGGTTCTCAAAGTCACCTTGGAGACTTTCACGAGCGAAAGACAAGACCATGTCAGGGGAATGACACTCTTTGCCCCATGAGAAGCTATGGCAACATTATCTCATTCTTCCTGTGGACAGCTTAGTTCATGGTACTTGGTGGCAGAAGGCAAAATTTTGCAGGATGGCCATTCAGGTATGAAGCAGAATATCAACACTTAATGATGAGAATTCTCAAACATCACAGCAGGTGAGAAAAACATCTGAGCACTTTTTATGCATCTGGAGACACAGAACTCATATTTCTAACTCTCCTTACAGACTAAGTCATAAGCATTCTTAAAGCAAAACCATCATGAAAATTAAGTTTACTGAGATTTTTCTTCTTTCTGTTGCTAAAATGCACAGCTTCTTATATCTTACAGAGGTGCATCTACCTTCCCCAGGAGCAGAAAGACTGGAAGGGCTGGCGTTACCACCAGTGACATGAAGGTAGTTGCCAGAAGAAATATGTTGTGGCAAGCAAATGTACAGCAGATGTGAAACGCCTGTGCTATCAGTAGAATTAAATCTTAACACCAGGAAATGAACATTCATTTTTGTAATTTCTGTCTTATACATAGATGCCCGTCATTGTTGTAGGATCAAAACATTTCACACTTCCAAACCTCAAAGGGAACTCCTTTAGTGACATGGTACTGACAGGACTCATATTTCTTCACTGGCGTCAAGAGGCATTTAGCCAAGGCTGGTGTACAGACTTAAATGATGCTCAGGAACACCACTTAGTCATTCCATCCTCACCTTTGTACCAAGGAGCTTTGCTGTAGACAAGAACTGAAGCAGAAATATGTCTGTTTTATTAGGTGTGCTCAGCAAATACGTAGTCTGTAGCACACGCTCAGACTAAGAGTGTTTACTATAACTGGTGTACGCTTACACCATGTTTCGGGTGGATGCACACGTATGGCTGGCCAGCGTTCTTAGCAGAGTTATACCATTTCTGTGAGTCTGTCACAAGCACAGGGCTGAGCAAAACAAACAAAGAAATACTTCCAGAAGCTGACGCTGTTTGTCGGCTTCTGAACAGTGGTCTGGTATTTTCCTTAAAAATCCCCAAAGAGCAGTTTACCCCTAGAAGTCTCAGACTTCTGTACTGCTAATCCATCTCATGCTCAAAAGGAAAATAAACCTAGAGTATACATGTGTGTAGTCCCCTGAAGAGATGAGCTTAAACACACATGAACCAAATGAGGTGTTCTGCTTGATGGTTCAGGCATCGATATCTACAAATGGTGAGATGCTTATACCACTGTGCACCTTGCAGATCAGCTTAACTTCTCTTTGCAGTGCCCTGGACACTTATGGGGAGGCACAACAGCATCTTTTCTGTGCATCCCCTTTTCCTTGGTGACAACAGTTATGAATCACCAAGAGAAGAAAAGATTTCCAAACTTCTTTCCTGTCAATCAACTTTGAGCCAGCCTCAGAATAACCGTAACAGTCCTGGTGCCACAGCAACTCATATGGGACTTGATCTACTCACAAACCCAAAGCCTATAGGAACCAAATTTTCCTGAAATTTGGGAGCATTTGGATAGGAGTTTGCAGCAGTAATCTGATCTGTCACTCTCTTCTCCCCCAGTATAGTTAATAAATACATACTGACCCTTTTTATTCACTAGTTTACTATTATTTATCTGAGCACTGAACTACGCTTCATTCTTTTGGCTGGGAATGAAAGGGAAGAGGCAAGTCAGTGATGTTTCTGTGCCAGTCTGCACATTTCATTGCTTCTTCCAGATAACGACAATGAGGATCTGTTTGTTTGCCAGATGAAGTGAATCACATACATATTACAACTTAACAACACCAGAGAAGCCACATAGTTGTAAAGCACATACCAATATAGTTAAAACTGGATATAATTAAAACAGCAGGCTGATGGCAGAGAGACGTTACAGCACTATAGGGTGCTCACACTGTACAGCTATTGTCACTGGTTAAAAGGCACCTTTTGGCAGTGCAACTCTCTTTGGAATGTGGAATTGGTCTAGTTGAAAAACCATACATACTATTCTCTCATATTAACTAGAAGAGTTTTCCAGAAACCTTTAAGTAACAATGTTTGTGCTATGGCCTTTCAGCCACTTTTCTCTGCCAAAGTAATGCCGTGATTGTTATGGCTCTGTAAGGAAATAAATGAGCTTTTGGACATACAAGATTTCCTTCAGGTCTGACAACGATGAAGAAAGGTCTTAATGTGCATGAAAGGGAAATTTGCTAGGAAAGATGTGCTCCGCTTTTCCTAGAAAGGGCACAGTTAATGAAAACTGAAAGGTAAAATCTTCTAAAATGGAGAAAGGAAATGCTTGCCTTTTTTGAATTCTAGAGAGAATAATATTCATGGTAAGTCCACGTGGCAAATTATATATAATATCTTCTCACACTTCATAAGATTAGAAGTGTTGTGAGAAGATAAGTCAATGCAAAAACACAGGTGACCCTGATCACCGCTCCTGTTGACAGGATATGGAAAATGAGTCATTGTCCCGTAAGTCCCTGCAGAAAGGCTTCAGGGGGCCTCTTGATGCTTAATGCTATCATGGCCTGGTAAAAATAAATAAACATTGATTTTGTTGCAATAAAATTTGCTTTTAATTTGGAGAGTGAAAAAAGCTGTCCTGCCCCAGGCAGTGTGAAAAAGAAGAGATGCCACCCAAAGAAAAGCTAGAGAATTCCTCAAAGAAGCCATGTGGTCAAGGAGACCCAAGCAACATACTGATAAAACAAGATATATGCAACAAAGAGTAATCAACTTGTGTATGTTTTTTTTTTCTTTACACAAGACTCTGGAGGTGTTGGCTAGGCAAGAAACAAAATTAAAGTAGTGACACAGTCAGAGCAGAAATCCATTATTGCTCATTAGAAGATTATTCCAATGTTTCTCCTAGGAAAGATGCATCCCAGCAAGTCTGAAAAGCCTAAAACCTTTTGAAATCTAAATCGTGCTGGGGGAAACCAAGCCAAAAGCTAGACAAGGAGGAAAGGACTGCACTGCCTTCTCTCTTCTTACCACTTGCCACCCACTACATGCCAATGAAAACCTACGTCAAGTTTGCCGAAGGAACAATGTCATTTGCTCAGCACAAAAGGATATTTTCTCCCATATTCATGGAGCTTCTGAAATGTCTGCTAGCAAGACCATCAATCTGTGCCAAAAATATCATGCATTCTCCAATGACTATGGGTTTTATCACCTATACCTGTCAAAATGCTATCAAACTGCAGCACAGATATTGTAATATGGAACAGATGGTAATGACTTGCTTCTGTAGCATGTGACACAGCCTTAGAAAAAAATGTATTAACATCTATTCATTATAACCTTAATATGAACTTCTGAAATGAAAGGTGTTAAGTCTTTTCACAAGAAAAAAAAAAAAAAAAAAAGGAAAGTGGAGGTAAGATCTGAATGGTAAGTGTGGAAATGTAGAAATGGAGGGGAAAAAAGGGTCAGGAACTGCTGGAGGGTGATGAGGTGGGAAAGGGGCTGGACTAGCTTCTGGGAACATCATAAGGGATACTGCATGGAACAGAGGAGTGATTAAAAGGGGAGCAACCTAAGCCAACATACCTCGCACTTGCCCCAAGAACAGCTACCATGGCTCAGTTTGTGTATCCAGTGATGTCTGAATGGGTTGATGTATATCCAGTAACTCGAGGAAAGCAGACCACGTATTTCTGTAAACCGATGCTTTGACCCTGCAGAGGGAAATGACCATTTCTTTCACAGCTTGGTCACAAAAGTCAAAGTATTGTCCTTGTCCTGTGTGTAACAATTTACTTTTTCCTCTCTTTGAAAAACTGCAATTTGCTTTGTGACCGTGACTGTGTTCACAGACTGGGAAGCTCTGACCACCACCAAATCGACACTCACAGGCACCCCCGAGAGAGCAGGTCTCCACCAGGGTTTGGATGGTAAAACCCTAAGCCATTACAAATCCAGTATCAAACCCATTCCAAAGCCATTTAACAGCACTGATGTAGCTAAAACGTGTACAAAATCTGCTAACCTTTCACTTGGAGCTGGCACACGCTGAAAGGAGCAGCTGTAATTTTGTGATACCCAGGGTCTGTGAGAGTACGCAGTATCACAGTCCTTGTGATATTGAGTATTCTAGTGATGTTGGGTTAAACATAAAGAAGAAGAAGAAAAAAGATACAAGCAGTTCATGCTTAAGATAAATAACCAGACTCTCTAAAATGACCTTTTTATAGCAGTGCTCATGTACTTCTTTTGCTTAAAAAAGGAGGCAGGACAGGCTGAGCTCACCAGGCACAGAGAGTTTTTGGGACGTGTTGTGCACCAGGAATCAAACTGTGCTACCTGAATTTTTACACATCACATTTCCTAGATGCCTACCAGGCTCAGATCCTTATCACTTTCACAAGCTCAGTGTTTCTCTGACAATCTGGGGAATAATTAAATACCTAAATGGCTTGTAGCACTACCTGAGTGCAAGAGGTGCAAATCTTTCAGATGATCCACTGGGCCAGGCAAGCAAGAAAACCTGTGAGGGGATGTTTCTATTCTGAGTTCGGGTAGTCAGGAGGCTACAAAGGTTGTGAATATCGGGGATGAAATTGCAATCTTTTTTTCTGTGGAAGAGATATGCAATCTGAATGTCTAAAACAGAGTGATGGATTTCATTACGTTGGAAAATACCTGGAATAGGTTTCTTAGCACTGCAGCAGATAAACCACTTCAAACAATTTTTATAGCAACTTCAGCATTATAGTTGGCTGTGGCAGTTTTTGCATTTTGCTGCATGCAATTCTACTAAACTTCTGTCAGCATTTTTTATGGCCCTCACCCCTCACCATTCAAGGGCAATATTGGAAGTGAGCAATTTTATCTGTATTAAATCCTTCTCCCTAGTAAAAAGGTTTGTTATACAAATATTACCCTCAGCGGCACAAATCCAATATTGTCTTCAGCAGAACTCAGCTTTCCTTGCCTTTTTGTACACTACAATGACACCTGCTGAGGGGGTGTCCCCAGCCAGTCAAGGTCACCAGGCGGAGACATCTGCAGGCAGCAGCAGGTCAAACAGGTCGCTGTGCTGGGACTGCAGTGGTCAGGTGAGAAAAAAACATCACAGACCAATAATGCCAAAGACGTACAGCACAGGCTTCCTCTCTCAGCTGTGGTAAGGGTTTCAGTCATTAAAATTACCCTTTTCTTGAGGGTTGCAGGGACAGTCCAGCAACAGTAGCAACAGATAAAGTGATGGAAATCCACGGTTCCGTTCACGAGGTTTATGTCCGACAAGGCAAAGGGAGAAGGTTAAATTTCACAGTCTGAAGCTGATCTGAAGAACCACTCAATTTTCTAGATCCTTCTTATTAATTACCAGCAGTCATGTTCAGATGCTGCACTTAATACATTTCTGAAGAGCATGAGTCATTTCAAACACTTGCTGGGCACACCTCTTTTTGATCCTTTCCAAATTCTTGAAGCCTTCAGTTCTTGAAACTGCTTAAAATATCCTAAACCGTGATGTTCTAAGGCACCCAAACAGAAATGGTGTAAAGGGTCTGAAGGCGCAGGAAAAAGCGGTATTGATTTTAAGGTCCAAAGTGAGAATCCTGCCCCCTTTCCCCTTTTGCTGCCCCAGCTGCTTTGAGAGATGATGCCCAAACCCACTCATTTCTACAGCTCTCCTTCTGTTAAAAAGGAAAGTTTCCTTATTACCCTCTAAAATGGAATATTTAATGTCAATTAAAGTGTTCTATACACACTGAGTTGTTTTGTTTCCTTTTGTGACAAATATGGAAAGATAGTTTGAATCTCAGTAGAAATGTTTTTGGATTTTTTTGAAGACTGCAAAAAAGGCAACGTCATCTTTATCCTGAGGAGATCCAAAGTTGTTGGCAATAGAAACTGAGAAGTATACAAAATTCAATATGCAAAGGACTGGCCTACACATGCATTATGAATTGAAATGTTGAAACACTTGGAGAAATTGAATAAAAATTATGTTTTCAAGATCTGTCATTCATTATGATATTAAGCAACGTTGGAGTGCTTGACTCTTAAGCATGATGCACCCCTTTGTAGATCTATTGAGAGCACTAACAAAGTAGACACTTTGTCATTTTAATGATTAAAAAGAACCAATAATTTTGTCATTTATTGAAAGCCATCTAATAAATATAGTGCTCTGATGATTTCTGCATCATGCTTGTAATTATAAAATAAATAGCAGATGCCTTATGCCCTTCATAGAATAGCAAACATGGCTGGAAACTGAAACAGTGATGTTTTTGTATTCAAATCCTTGAGTCTTTCCAGTTTTGCCACGTGTGGCAGATTTTACTGATACAGGAAATATTCTCTGTTGAGTGTTCTTTTCCCATAAAATTGTGTGGGCATAGTTGTTCTCCATTAAAAAAACCCCAAAAAACGAAAAACCTACAGGGAAAATATCTGGGCAGAAACATGGTATTTTTTTTGTTATTGACAACTCGTAATGCTTTATTTACTATACTATAGCTTAAAGTCATGCAAAATTTCTGCTTTGAGAGCAAAACAGCGCAATCTGTCTTTAGCTGATCAAACACACAATATCAATAATAACTAACATAAAATGTTTCCAAGAATTTAGCTGCTATGAAAATAAAGAGCTGTAAACTCGTGGGGGTTTTTTTAACAAATTGAAGCCATGCTCTCAAGCAGTTTCCAAATAAACAAAATGGACTACATTAGCTACTCCGAATAAAGGATTTAAGAACTGCAAGAGTTGTCCATGGCCAACATGACAGTTTAAAAATGCGTTTCCGAAACCCTAGGCTGGGGTTCTGGGAGAGGGTGGGATCTGTGGCTGCACAGAGATGCTGCAGTGTGACTCCCACTCCCTGACAGTTATTTATTGAAAATCCTCCATCTGCCTTGTTTTCTGCACCAGCAAGTATAGAAAAACCTTTGTTTTCGTGTGATATCGCTTCTTATTGAGAACCAACAAAGTGTGCAAGCTCTAACCGCTCACAAAGGTACCGTCTTAAGTCCCGAGCGCGCAGCAGCCCCGTACCGGGCGTGCGCGGCCGGGCTCCGGTGCCGGGGGCTGCCGGGCGGCCCCGTGCGCAGCCGCGGTGCCCGGGGGAGCCCGTGGCCGCCGGCTGCCAGACGGGCCCGGCGCTGGCCACGGCCCGGCCCGGCAGCCACGGCGGGAGCCCCTCGGGGGCAGCGCGGCTGAGGAGGGGGGGAAATGGCCCACGGAGCTGCGGCAGAGAGGAGAGAGCCTGCCTGAGAGCAGCGGCCCTGCAGCCCCCGGGCCGCGCCGGGCGGGGGGGGGCGGGGGGGACCGGCCCGGAGCAGAGCCCCCCCGGCAGGGCAGGGCCGGGCCGGGCAGGGCAGGGGGAGGCCGGGGGGGACCGTCCCCGGGGGAGGGACCCCGGGCTGGAGCGGGGCAGAGGGTGAGGAGCCCTGTCCTGGCGGGGGAGGGCGGCAGGGACAGCGGGGGAGGGACCGGCCGCAGCCCGGTTCCCGGCCCCTGCGCCGCCGGGCGGGAGGGGGAGGGGGAGGGGGAGGGGGGGCGAGTGCGGGAGGGAAGCTGCGCCCGGCGGGGAGGAGAGCGGTGGAGGAAGGGCGGTGCTAGGTTTCGGGGCTATTTCTCACTATCCTACTCTGATCTGATAGTGAATTAAACTAATTGACGCAAGTCCAGCCTGTTTCGCCCGTGACGGTAGTTGCCGAGCGCTGCCCTGGCCTCGACGCAGGAGCTTTTCGTTCTGTTTGCTCGGCCCTGCCCAGCTGAGGCGGGGAGGGATGGAGCGGCTGTGGTGGGCGCAGTGTCCAGCCAGGGCCAGCCCAGCACAAGCCCTAGCAGAGAGCTGCTGTAAAAATCAACATCATGGTTTTACTGATGGAAAATAAAAGTTAAATTATTCCACCTCATTTCCAGAATGAAAGAAATCCTCTACCTTTTATCATAGAAATTACATTAAGGCAATTTTCTCACTGCAGAAAAGCCATTAAAAACATATAACCAGGTTGTTTTGTAATGGTGACGATGTGCTAAGAAGTGTGAAATAAAGCCCAGAAAATTTGCGTTTCCTATTGCTTAAGCAATGACCAAGCATAGGTCAAGGTTGGCTTCCAGACATCTCATTTATGTTGCTTGCTCTGCACTGGGTAGCAGTAGTGCCTACTTTGAGTAGCCGTTGGTGTCTCACACAGCCTCACTCCGTGACAGGGGCCGAGGCGGCAGAAGTTTCCTCCCAGCCCGGGTGCTAGCAGGTGTGAGGTACGTGTGATCTACCTGGTTGTGCCAAAGGGGGCACAACAGGCTGGGCAACACTGAAGCGGGAGACACGGTATACTCAGTTTAACACGTTTTCTCAGAAACAAGAATTCAGATTTCTTGCTTGGCTCATATACAAACCACCGTAATTTTTGTGTTAAGGGCATTCAAATTCATGTGGTCCCAGTTGCTATTCGACTGTATAGACATACTGGGAATTCAAAGACCCGATCATTATGTGCTGTTATTACAACTGTGAAAAGATATTTGGTACATTTATAGGAGCAAAATAACCATATCAACATCTCCCCTTCCTTTTAAAATTGCATTTTAAGGTCAATAGGCCAAAAAAATACTTTAGAATCTGTTTAGCTGAGAAACCTATGCTCATAGTGTGTGGTAATTCATAAAGGAAACCTATAAATGTCTGAAAACCCACTGTAATGCTTCCCTTAGCAGCTATAATTCATTTTCTTCACACGCATGCAGGACAGGGAAGTGACAATTTCCTCAACATTTGTTTTGTATATTGGTTAATCATAATATACCTATACGTCAGCAAGTGGTACAACTTTGTCCCTGTGATTTTAGAAGCTCAGACTGACATTTAGACTGAATATACCTCAATAAAAACTGTAAAACAGCCACACAAGGTCAAAAGCCAGAAATAAATAGCAACCTGCTACACAGGCCACTGAATTAAATTCCCACAAATGTTGCAAGGAAATGAAAAAAAAAATATGTGTGTGTGTGTGGAATTAAATCCCTAAAAACTTCATTTACCTTCTCTGGATCTATGCAGCATCTGCCAGAACAAGGGACTTGTTTTACAGTATAGTTGTACCTCTTCTAAGCCAAAGACTGCAGTCTTGTTCCTAGAGGTATGAACTGGATACAGAAAAAAAAAACACCAAAAAAACCAAACAAGCCCAATGAAGCAGACACACAGAATGAGGAAACTGCTTCAGATTCTCCCTTTGGCTTGGCCCCCCTCAACCACAGGTGCAGAAGTTTAACACTTTTCTAAGTGAACATTTCATAACTCCCAGGGTAACCAGCCTGGTGTGGACTGAGGAGGCTGACCTTCAATCTGCATCAGAATCTCAGTGACTTACAATCAGGAATGCTCCCAAATAACCTGGCAAAGGAGTATTTGAAACAGAAAACATTGTCTCCATTTGCCAATGTAAGGAAATATGTGGGACCCAAAGTTTCATAGGAAATATTTCTGGTGTGTCACAGGGGTGATTTACTGCAGCATAAATGGTACCTTGCATAGGGGAGAGGAAAGGGCCATGGCGGCAACTATTGGCACTAGGAGAGACAGAGCTTTATTCGAGCCAAGTGTAAAAGCCACCTGCTTGTTTGTAGGGTAACGTTACATATGTCCTGAATATTTTTATGGAATCTGTTGTCAACAAGAAGTACTTGTTGATCACACACTGTGTGTGATCAGTATGAAGGAAAAGAAGGAGAGTGGCTTTATAAAGGAGAGAGGAACATCAACATGGGTACAGGAGGAGACACGAAGTCAGGGGCATTAGGATTACCTGTAAATGTGAGTATGTCCTTCCATGCCTCTGGAAGTTGTCTGGAGAAGCTGTTCCAGTGTGGAGGGACACTCCTCTAGCAGCTCACACCTGAAGCTTGCAGGTTCCCCTGAGCTAAGGAGAGCATCGAGGAAACCTGTGGGGCTGCACATGCCAGTTCACAAATGCTTTTTCCCAGCGGTGTAGAGGCAGCCCTCAGCTACCTGCAGAAGGCAGAAGTGTGGCCAGATGGCTCGTAGTCTCCCTCTAGACCAGGGACCTCAAACTACGGCCCGCAGGCGGGATACAGTCCCCCAGGGTCCTCAATCCGCCCCCGATATTTACAGAAACTTCCCCCCCCTCCTCCCCCCGCCGGGGGTTGGGGGGGGGGAAACCAAGCAGCCGCAGATGACTGCCTGCCGCTGCATCCGCGCCGGCCCCCTGGTTAAACAGTTTGAGGACCGCTGCTCTAGACCCACGTGAGGTGGATTAAGAGCATTAAGAGCACAGACTTTGCTCCTCGCTCTGACACCGACATGCCAGACTGGACTCAGACAACATGGATCGGTCAGTGTGTGAGCAACAGGACATGGCACGTGCACACGTGTGTGCATGTACACACACAGTCACGGCAGCGGCATTACACACCCTCCTGTAAAAGAACTGCTGCAACATACTTTCGATCTGCATAGATGCAGGACGTGGAAAAACAATCTGTCAATAATTGCTACTTTTACATTTTACTGCTTTATTTCTATTAGAGATCAGAAATTACTATGGCTTCAGGTTATGTCATACTGAAATAAGCAGTCTCTGTCACTGTTACAGACTTGTCACTGGCACGCACTTCACCCCTCACGCAAAATTATCTGAGACTTTTAGCAGGAAAGAGAGTTAAACAAATGCCCAAAGGTCAGGGTCTACTGTGTTTAAGAGCCCAAAGTAGAGAAAGAGACACTCGTTTCCTTGCTCCTTTCCTTGTCCCTCAGCATCTCAGGGACCGTGTGCATGTTAAATCTTATGAACAACATTCAGCAGCACCAAAGAAGTGTATCCTTTACAGCCACTTCTCAAAGGCATTGTCACATAGGCGATATGGTGCATTGACTGCTACCTGGACCACAGCTAGAAAGCTCAGCAGGGGCTGCACAGCGTGACAAATGTGGAGTATACAAACTCAGCAGGTCGTTCTGCCTCAAACACCTGGCTGTATCAGCTAGATGGTACCCAAAACTATTGGTGAAAAGCTAGCTAGGATGGGTTCAAGCAACACTTCAGGCACTGCATGTATAAAAACCACGAGTGGCTGCTGGGTGTATGAACCAGCTGGTCTCTCAGCTGTCGGGGGAATATTCCTTTCCTGGTGTAACTTCTTTTCAAGATGAAAAATCCTTATGGAGAACATGCATTTTTCTCACAAGGGCTAGTACAAAAATGGTAAAGGGCGTTGATCTGTCTGATTCGAGCTAAGAGCTGGCACCTTTAGCCATGCATTTGCAGGGCAGCCTGTGGCTTTCTGTGGTCCCTCAGCGCTGTGGGACCAGGGCTCCAAGGCAGCCCCTTGCTGCTGGGGCTCAGCCTGCCTCTGCGCCTGAGAGCGCCTGTGCCGCAGAAAGGTGTAGTTCCTGCTGGGCCCGTTTGGAGCTGCCTCACTGGCATTCAGCTGTTGATATCAATTAGGCTACTATTTCATTAATCCATAACTGAGTGAATTGTTTGGGAATGATACAATCTAGGAAATGGTGAGACAATTCCCAGATTTTCCATTGCACCGGTAAAAATGATTTCTTTCTCTTGAGAATGTGAAAACACTTCCTGGTTTAGTTTTCAGAACTCCTAACTACACACATATAAGCGTTTTCCTAAAGAGAAGCCAAATGTCAGCTTTTGCAAGCCAGTGATGCTCTTTGAAAACTCCTCATGAGAAAGATGATGCTGGCTGCAGTTCAGCCTGACTTTCTGTGGGCATGAATTGCACTGTGCCTCCTTAAATGCAGTTTTATTAAACCCAGAGGAGAGTGAGGACTTTGTCAGGCTGCCTAGGGTGGTTAGAGGTGGGGATCAGTGGCAGCTGTAATACCCACAGACCATGGGAGGTACAAAATGACAGTGAGGACCCCACAGTGCCCAGCCACCTGGCACCACCCTGGAGGGAGAGAACTTGCTGTGCTTGCCGAGGGATGATTGAATCAGCAACACTCCCAGGAGTAAAGAAAAAAACCTAAACAAACAAGTCATAGCATCATCTTTCTCAAGGTCCCAACGTCGCTCAGGTGCTTCTCTTCAAGGAGTCATTTCTCACCCTGCCTTCCCAGGGGCACAGGTAACTTGTTTGTATGAGAAGACTTCCCTGCGCAGCAGCCCGAGTGCAGCAGGAGTCTTTGCTTCCCAACGGGCATCAGCTGGAGTGAGAAACTCTTTTTCATGCCTCCTTTTCCAGGAGATTCTATTTTTGATAGGTTGGGGCTAATCTGGCCCATGGATGTCATTAATACTCACTTGTGCATCACATGCACTATCACAGTTTCCAAAAAGTCCTCGCACAGTCAGTTGAGGTAGAAACTACAGGAAGCTGTAAACCTGATGTGTTCTTCTGCCCTTGGAAACCTCTTCCAGGCCCTCCGATCTGCTTTCTCCTTTGGTGCCTGTTTCTGTGATTTTCCGTTTCCACCTGCCAGTGTTGTCAACTCTCACTGGTTTTGGTCGTGATTTCCACAATATCTGGCATCTGTCTGAAAGCTGGAAAACTTGCCCATCTGTGCCTGAACAAAAGCTGCCAGGTTTCAGTTATTGATGGCAGTCTCTTTTCCAAGGGAACAAATATGAGTCAGCATACCCAGAAATTTCAGAAAATGGAATTAAATCCATGAAATATGCAGGGGGGGGTGGGGGGGGGTGGGGGGAGTGTGTGTGTGGGGGGGAACCCTGTGCACTGTCAGAATTCCCTTCCTCTGAGCCTAAGGAGTCAAAGCTTTGGTGATCAGTGTCACTTTTGCTAAATGCTTGTTCGACCGAGTTTCCAGCCTGTCTGTTCCTGTCTCTTGTATATAAATATCCTCAGCTGCTTGGCCACTAACATTCAAACACAGCAGAGCCATAGAGTTCTCACATCACCTGCAAGCATGGTGAAATGAAACTGTCATCTTGTCTGGAAATAAGCTGCAGAAACCCAGCCCAAATACCCCTTCAGTCCTGGAGGAAAAGCTCAGCTGTGTGGTTTCAGTGAGCTACTGGGCAAAAGGCTCTGCCCTTCGTCACAATTCTTGTCTCTCAAGAAACGGCTCAGGCTTTCCTGCACCTTTCGTCTCTCTCTTGTATGTGCCCCTCTGTCCAGTTAACGTGTAACAGCCACATACAAGTCACAGAACTGATTCATTTGTGTTTCCTCACCATTTGTAAGCTTTTTTAGTCCTTTTTTAGGCTTTCCTTGAGGTTATACTATGGGAATTTCATTAGCAGCCGTGTCTGTTGGGCAGCTGTGTTATATGTATATACATAGATACATACATATGTATGCAAGTAGGTGTTAGCAAAAAGTGAAGGAAGTAAAGACATAATACAGGCTTCTCCAAACAATTCAGGAAGCAATTTTTTCACGCAATTTAAATAAAGCCTGTCACAGAAGGGTTGAAGACAATTATAGTAGCCAAAGATGTGCAAGAGAGAGGCGGGGAGAGGAAAAAATAGTAACACTTCCAGATTTCTATCCTCACAAGAGCTCCAGACCCGTGAGATACCTTTCACATTTACAGGGAAAGAGAAAATAGAACAAGTTGAGTGAAGGATAGAGTCAAAAAGTTTTGAGATTGTGTTACCTACCTCAAGCGTTCAGGAGCTGACCTTATTTTACAAGTTAACAGTGTCAGTAGTATTTAACAAGTAATGCCCCATCTTCTCTGACATTTTGAATCTGTCGAGAGCATAGTGCGTGAAAAAATACGTTCTTCAATTGAGGTGACACTGTGCCAGGTGACAAAAAAACTTAACATGATGGAAAAATAGGACAAAAATAATAGCAAGGCAATTCTATTGAAAATTACTCATAGCAAAACCTACCTTTTTGTCTTAGCTATTGCAAATGACATCACACAGAGGGGATAACAAATGGTTGGTCAGAATATGTCAGATACTTATAGGTGGAAACACTGACTTTTGTGTTTCTCAACAAATCTTCTCAAGTCTTGACCATAGTTGGGGGAAAGATGTGAAAGCCAGCTTTGGAAGAAGACGTCTTCCAGGAGTCTGGAAAGAATGGGAATACTTTTGAGCAGTCTGTCGTGGTTGCATTATTCTCCTTATGAGAAGGAACAAGATCACCGCTTAAAATATGTGAAGAGGCAGAATGGTGATGGCCTCATAGAAATAAAGCCTTACATGGAGGCTGGGAGACCTGAGGAAGAATCATCCTTTGTCAGCGTTCTGCCTCCTGATCAGGAGGAGCAGCAGGTAGAGGAGGAGCTTCAGGGTCAGGACTCCAACAAGAGTGCTTTGAGGTACAGATACCCCTTCTGAATTGCCCAAAACATCATGTGGACCAACACAGTAGTCTTCAGTCCTATACAGGTCTGGATGCAAAGGAAATGTTGTTGTCTTGTAGCAATAGAGTTTTTTTTAAAGCCACAGATTCTGATTTCTATGTCCTCCATGGGTTGAAAAAAGGAGAAATAAATCAAGAGTGGATACAGGTTTCTATATAATTGGCTTAATTCACAGGAGGAAGCCTTTCATCACTGAAATCTGAAGCTCAGAAAAGTGGCTCAAATGAATCTGGTTGTGAACAGAACCACAAATACGTGATGGATGGCACAGGACTGTGAGCAGAGCAACCTTCTCATCTCTGTCAACACCACGAGACAAGACCTTACAGGAGGCTAAGCCCAATTATTTTCCTTCACATCTGCCATCACACCGAACTCAAAAGAGACACGGGAGTGAAAAAAGCAGGATTTAATTCTGATGGAAGCCAAGCAATTATTTTAAGGCAGTCTTCTCTGAACAGGCATTCAGTGCTTCTGTGGCTGAACGCACAGAGCTTATTACTGTGTGTCAAATTTATGTTAAGGCTCCTACTGCAGGTAAATGAGGACACCAGAAAGCATACCCTATGCTGGATAAAAGTGCAATGCTCGTCTGTAATTAGCTTTTCACTGTTCTTACTCATGAAATTATTTCATCTAAAATACCAGGAATTGGATTTTGTTTTCAGTCCTTACTTTGAACATAAAACACCCCAAAGAACTGGATTTAAATTTGCATGTTTACTTAAATGATTGGGAATGCAATCAGTTGTAGATTATCAAAGTCCTGTAGGCTGAGTCACTAATGTAAGTAAGAAAAAAAGAAGAGATTCTAAATATTTACAAGTCTTATCGTATCTAGTGAAAGGTCCAATCATGTCAAAGGTCCAAAGAAGCAGAACATTGTTTCGTTACATTACGATTGCCATCGGAAGGCACTGATTACTGAAGCCATGTTACAGCTGGTTAAAACAAGACTTGGATATTTCCTAGAATTTTTTCCTTCAGCCACATCATTTTGGCCATCACAAACAGGTGTCCTGGTCACGTTTTGTCAAAGCAAAACTTTGAGGAACTTTGAGCTCACAATAAAAGTCAGTTTTTACATTAGCATTTGCATATGATTACTATCCAGTGAGGATAGTAGCAGACTGATTTCTTGAAGCTGTGGTAAGAGAATAGCAGAAATACGTAGGCAGGCAGCTTTTCTCCTTTTTTACCCCTGCACTCTTAAGCTTTTTCTATAATTTTCTGCTTATGGTTACCCAATTATTTCAAGGGACACGTTCTTATATCTAGAATTTGGCCTTCATCTGTCATCTCTCCATAAATGATCAAGCCACTCTTGATGCCTGCAAACTGGGAGATCTATTACTGAGCCCTCAGGTCTTGTTTTAGTCCTATTTTAAAGATCTGAATGAAAATTAGATGATGCAACAAGTCTGCCATTGGCCCCATGCCAACAGACCAGATGTCTTTCCCGGGAAAAGTATAACCTCTCATCTGCTGCTTCAGACCAAGGTTAAGAGCTTCAGCAGTAATTAAGCGGTTGTGAAGGACCTTTCTTTAAGGCTGCCTTTACTGGAATAATAAGGAAACACAGTTCCTCTATCAGTAGTCACCTTTTTCTTCTTTGTCAATTGAACTTTAATGTGAACCTTGTTTCAACAAAGGACGGTAAGCGTGTATTTAACCTTTACACAACACTTGTAGTTATTTTGCTGAGTCAGGTTCCAAGTAACCTATAATTCTCAAACTTTTAAACCTCTTTCTATGTCACACCAATATTATGAGATCACCAAAGGAAATAAGAGTTTAAGATGTAGGAATTTTCATGGGAGTTGAGAGAGTAATTATTATCAGGCTTTTCTGATAATTCCACCTGGTGAGCAACTGCCATACCATTGTAGACTCTGGCTGAGTTGCTGAGTATATTATTTTGTTAAATCCAAATGCTGTGCATACAGCGCCATGAAACATTCATTGTTGCAGAACAGAAAGGGGAAATGTTTAGAAAGGCAGTGATCAACAGCATTTTGGTGAACCCTAAGGAAACCTAAGTACCTGTGTAAAGAGGGAGCATAGGGCTTCAAAGAGCAAGAAAGGCTCTGGTCATTCAAAGCTACTTGGTCACTCCTTTATCTAGCCATGGTGGTCTACTGTGTTTCATACTATACAGTTTCCAAGTTTGGACAGTTGTAAACCCCCTAATAAAAGAAAAACGCTTTATCTGTACAAGTGAAATTATACTTCAGGTCTTTGGGTGTAATACTTTTCTTCAAGTAAGCAAGCAGAGATCACCCCAGATTTTGAACATAGTAACATTATTGTTATTTATTTATTTATTTATTTATTTGTGTGTCCATTTGTACTGCAAAGAATAGATCAGTTCTGTGAGAGAGGAATTCCTGGAAGCTAGATGCAAAGTCCAGGGCAATGCTTAAATTTGTGCTCTGTATCTTGTGCCGTGAGCATGAAGAGAGAAAGCGCTGCCTCCTCTCTTAATCTGTAGCTCCAAAGCACAAGAGATTTTTCAAGGAAACCATATAATTTTGACATTTGCAAGGTCAGCATACAAGCCCTGAGAAAAAAACTAATCCTTCCAAGTGGTTCCTAAAGTCCTCCTATTAAGGTAACCTTCTAAATATATTTTATATATATTTCTGCATTAGGAATATATTCCTAATGGAGCAGGAAGAAGGTTATCCACTGTCCTTGGATAGTACAAAACGGGTAAGAGAAGGCACGTACTGTAAGAGAACCCATTAAACAAAGTATCTGTGTTTCCACACAGTTTAAAAGTCTAGTGCCAGTGTTCCAGATGTAATTTGTTATTTTTGCAAGCCACTGACACAGGAATGATCTTTGGGTCAGAAATGGATTTCTGCAGCAGATCTCTGGATCATCTGCACTCACATCACAAAGCGTTCTCTGAACACATGAGCCGGCTTCCTTCCAGATGACACCAGCCTCCAGGGGTGTTCCAAAACCACTTCAACTGCTGGTACACTTTCAGCTTGCAGGACCGGACTATGACCAGTCTGAAGAATGATGCCCTGGGAGGTCTGTCCTGTGGAGGTGCAGTGCCCTCAGAGCTGTTTGCCCCGCAACATCCCCCTTCCCCCATCACTTGCTGGGGAGACACAGACTTCTCACCCGCAGCTGCAGGAGCCACAGGTCACCTGCTGGAACCCGGGGACTCAGGCACCCGGCATGCAGAGCACTGTCAGTGTCAGTGAGGCCAGAGGTTACCTGTCATTAAAGTTACTTCTGTAACAGTTCCTGAGGAGCTGAACAGGGGATGTAATCCCTCCCACATGCTCGGATCCTCTTACTGAAAGAGTGATTACCCGATCACCTGGTCACACAAAGACAGGACCCCAACAGTCCCGGGGGTCTGGGACTGAAGACTGAAAAGGAGATGTTATAGAAAATAATCTCAGAAAGACTTGGAAAGCCTGTCCTTGTCTCAGAAGAGACAAAAAGCAGAATACTCTTATTTGCCTCTCAGAGGCAAGGTTTCTGCTAAAATCCTTGTACTACGGCAGCTTGCAGAAGGATATGCTTGGAATAGGTAGCTATGAAATGAAGGAAGGTTCTGGGGATAAAGATCCGGGAAACTCACCCAGAACACAATAGAGGAGAACGCTGTTATTCAACATATGACAAGGTTGTGACAATGAGTTTGTGCCAGTTTAAAGTGACAGACGTTTAAAAAGGACTTGCAGTCATTTTTTTGTCTCAGGCTTAAATAACTGTCCAACTCAATTTGTCTCAATAGCAGAGGTTTTTTTTCAGAGTACATGCCCTGAATTACTAAGCCACAACTCTTAGCCAGGAATGAAAAATATGACAAGATGGGTTATGCTGTATAACCTCACCTGAATGAGTCCAAGGAAAATTAACCTAACAGGTTGTTTTAAGTTACTTGCCATTTAAACAGAAACTTAATTGTGTATAGATACTGTACTCTGTGTAGAAATGTACATTTTGTTGAACTTCATTTTGCTTCCAAAAGTAGAATTTATCTTTCTCTCACATAGAACATGACAATGAACTGATTTATGCTTTGGCATGAATGCCATTATGGTCCAATTCTAAATATTAAATCAGTAAATAAACCTGAATCAACTAATGTTGAGCTCAAAAAAAATCTCACTGAGTATTATAAATCTACTGTTTCTTACTGTGCATGGCTCTTGCATTCTCAGTTGTCTCTCTTATTCTACGTTTGAGCCTTTTATGGCCACCATTAACAAGGACACCAAGTTAGTCCCAACAGCCACAAATTCATGTTCTGTGAGGAGGGCACAGAAGGGTGCTGTCAAAAAAGATCTCATAGTGATGACCATCAAGCCCAAAACCAGGCCACTGTCCCTGCACTGACTGTTGGGATTTTCTTGAGTTTTGATGACTGAGAGATTTTGTTGTCAAACACAGTAAAATGGATTTTACAATGAAGTTAGATGGATTAGACAGGCTATAGAGGGTCTCACTAGAGCTCTGGTCTGATGACACACTGCATTGCTTGAAAGCCAGTATATTGAAGGAAATCTGTGTGTCGATACTATTCTTCATTCATTTATTTCATGTGATACAGCGATTTAAAGACTTCAGTAGGGCATGCCTATTCCTCTGCAGGGCTTTGTTTGCTCATGTCATCATGTACAGTAGCAAGGACTGATTACACACTAGTGTCCTGCTTCACTGGGGAAAAACGAGGCGTGCCACCTTGTTTCAGAAAATGGGGCCCGGAGTGGAGTGTGACTGAGCCTTACGTCACCAGTGCATGGAGAGATGAAAGCTGTCAAGTTGCTCTCTCTGTGTATCTTTCCACTGCTTAACTAAATCTGATATTTAATTTCAGTCCTTTTTAGTAGGACAACACCTGCAAGTGTATTTCTCTTTGTATTTTTCAAAAATCGCTAATGATTTTGTGTGTCTCAACTTCTGAGGATTTATTAAATAAAAACGTCTCTGTTTAAGACTCTCAAAATAAATTATTTTCTTTTTTCTTTTAAAGGTACAATTTTGAATATATCCTTGAGCACTTACAGTGCACATTCAGGGTCTGCAAAGGTAAAGTTTGACCTCTGTACTTGTGATATAGGAAGAGAAGAACGACCGCCCCTGTGATATATGGGAGTGTTATTGGGACATCTAGACAGGCGTTATTACACCCCCATGTCTACGCAGCAGAGACGAGCAGGGAAGGCTTTCTGAGAACCGCTGCCCACTTCAGAGCCATAGAGATTGTAGTCCCCTTTCCAGCAGTACAAGAAGCAAAGCCTGGGAAATACTCATCTCAGTTAGTGCGATCCTTCCCCTCGCAGCCATCCAGCTTTGCAAAGGCGAGGAGGTGTCCAGGACAGGCCAAGCACGAGCGCACGGCTGCCTCTCCTGCCTGCCTGGCCAAAAATGGCCTGCCCTCCTACAGGGCAGCAGGTGTTCTTTCCAGTTTGTCTCATTAATTTGGCCAGAATTCAGCACAAAACACTCACCTGTAAATGTAGAAAAGATAGACAAAACAAATGAATGTTTCAGTTCATGGTTATACACACAGTGGATTGCTATGTGTGATCGGAGCTCTGGGAATGACAAGGGCATAACAGGACAAAAATTAAGAACAATCACAACAACTGCAATGCAGCTGTCCTAACCACTAACAGAGGGATCTATCTCTCCCCCCAAAATCAGTTTTGCCTGGGATGTAATACAGTGTTGCAGGCATTAATTTTCCACTGATGTATGTGGGAATGAGATAAAACTATAAAAGAATGCCCTTTAAAACCATATTGTGAATGGCTGAAAATGCAATTACAAGAAAGGAAGATAAAAGCTTTATGAGAGAGAATTCTTTTTTTCTTTTCTGTTTGCTGAATGTAAGTGTAGGTTGAGTTGCCTCTAAAGATGGCATCAGGCACTCAACTTGTGTGTTGTCAGAATGGGTTTCTTTGATATGGAAGCCTACCACAAGTGAGCTGATGAGTGCATTGCGTGTACTCGTGTGCCATCCATCGTAGGTGGATTTCTTGCGTGGTCTGGAGCGGCAGCAGCCAGCTCCACTGCCCAAGATGCTGCTCACCTGCTGGGAGCAGCTGCAGCTCCTTCTCAGTTTTACCCTCCTCCACAGCTCTCACTGCTTTCCTCTTGGCTTGCACTGGTCTTTTTAACTTCTAGCTTACTGGTTTCAACACCCCTGTCTTGCCACATGATTTGTTTTTTTTTCAGGCAATTAATTCATCTCCTTGCGTCTGATCTCCTTCCAAGTCTGGCTGCGCTCCTTCCTTTGTCCTGGTCGGGAATTGTCCCCTTCTCTGTGGGTTTCTGCACTTTGGGCTTCTCTATTTCTTTCTCTCTTTGACTCTATTTAGTCATTTAGCCATCTATTATAGTGTTTATGTGTATTCATATATAAATGTCAATGATGTGGCCTTGCAATCCATAGATTTTCAGTTTAAATTAAATTTGAACCTGATCATTTAACAAATACTAACAAACCCAAATGCTTTCTTAACACCTTCCCCTCTTTCCCCCCCTGACAACCCTCATCCATCATCTTAGAAAGACCTGGTTTGGACATCAACTTTTGTTTAATTGCTTCTTAGTTTAAAGCACAAAATTCAAACCAACTTTTCTTGCCCTCCCTGTCCTCTAGCTACATTAAAAAGGAAGCAAGCAATGCAAACCTGACACCCAGATGTAACAGATTTACATCAGACTCCTTAATGCATGCGGAATGAAAGAGAGTGAAGACAAAAGTTCATTCAGGGACAGCATTTACCTTGGGAAGAGTGGAGCTAATCTGCACTGGGATTGTATATCCCTGAGCGCAGCTTTTGTGCAACTTGCATGCCTTTGGACTAAGCATGGACAGCATGCATGCCAGCACCAGGCTTGGTGCCTGAGCATCCTTCTTCAGGAGTGAGCCAGTGGCTGTGCAGCAGCCTTCAGCAGGGATTTCTGTGGCTGTCCTTGAAATCCTGGTGGTGGGCGGGCGGCCACCTGGCTGGACAGGGAGAGCAGTGCACAGGGGAAAGCTAAAAGGTCTCAACCCACTGCCTGTCCTGTGGCTTCATTCCTGAGGAGAGTGGTGAGGACTCAGTAACTGTGGGCTTCATCCTCCTTTCTAGGGTGAAGCTGAATAAAAGAGGTATTTTGTGTTGAAAAACCACATCAGAAAATACACTGCAGGTTTCTCATGCATTTGTGCACCTCTTCAAAAGCCTCTAACAGAGTTTGCACCAGCTGTCCCCAAGCTGATAGAGGTGGGAGCCTGGCCTCTCAGGCCAACAGTGCAAAGGAGCACACAGGAGACATTTTCAAGGTCCCTTGCAAGGTCATCACCAATTTTTAGATATTTTTATTCTGATATAGACCTCACTTTTTTGAACCTTTTGACATTATCTTGGTACTCAATACCCTATACCCTTTTTGTTTCACATCATATCATTGCTTAAACCTCACATTCTGCTATACATTGGTACTTCTGTACATATATGCCTTCCGTTGAGGTCCCCACCAGATGAAAGTCATTCAAGTTACCGTGGTGATTACCTACCTCTGCCACAGAAGAACTCTTTTTTTTCTTTTAGTAAGTGTTAATAGACATCAGTAAAAACAGGAGAATGATCTTTAAATCACACAAAGATTTAATTCTCTTTCTTTTAGGTTAGATTTCCATCTAGATTCTCCAAATAATAGACATCCACTGTGCTTTTCCATGGCTTACCTTGGATCAACACTCCTAAGAATCTGAATGCAGTTGGCAAACAGTGATAGCAGTGATATGGAAGAGTATGAAATAAGTTGTTGGGAGAAAGGTGAAAGGAAAATTACAGTCAGCATCCATGTGCCACACACAATAAGTTACAATTAAAAAATTACAACCACAGACAGAACGTAAGCCAAAATCCAAAGGCACCTGCAGAGCTTCACCACCAGACTCCAGTAAAACAGAGTAAACCAGTAAAATATCAGTTTATCTGATGGACTGTAACTCAATGAGAACAACCTACAGAAGCTGAGGTGCCCCAGGTTTATTTTAGTGGAAGGAGGAAGGAAGGAAGGAAATACAGCTTAATGAAAAGGTGTTTGTGAGAATGGTCTTAGAGCTTGGTGTCACACCTGTACATTAAGCTCTATTGGATTGGGACTTGTAGAAAAGTAAAAATACAATTCCTCTGATATTCTCAATACTTTGTTAATGTTCAGTGCCCACAGAACAAAATTAATCTCCATAATGGGGTGAAAAAAGTAAAAAAGAAAAAAAAAAAAAAAGAAGAATCCATTTTTGCCCTTTCAGACTGCTGCCACACAGATCTTGGAGGTGGTAAAACTGAAGGTCATTGGCAGAAAGAAAGAAGGGAATACAAATGAGAAACTGAGAGGAGGACCCTTCCAAAGGGCATGGGAAAATTACAGTGCTCCTGAAAGCATGAGTGCCTTTTTCCTAAACGTCTCCTCAGCTGCTGCTTCTTCTGCCCCTTCTTCTCCACCAAAGGCCTGAGCCAAGTGTTGGCCAAACCACCCTACAGCAGGAGCAGCAAGGCAGGAACCTCTCAAAATTGTGAGTGGAAACCAATTCACTATTGGTAACTGTCACGGTTTTAATGGCCCTAATTTTATGCAAAGTTATGGAAAAATCCATGAGGAATAATCAAATCAGAGAAATCAGGGGAATTCTACATCATCAACTTGCCCCCACTGAAAATGAAGATGCTGCACGGCTGGGAAGGCAGAGATCCCGCTGCCCGGTCTGGCCCTGACCCCTGGGCAACCTGAAGCCATCCCTTCCCTGGTGCCCTGGGGACGAAGCTGCCAACAGCCCCGGGGAGCGCGGTGACTCCCATCAGCTACGAGACACTTTGTGGGAAGCGGGTGTTGTCACTGGCATCACGGTGCTGTAACATCAGCAGGAGAACGAGGTCACACGGGAGCGTCACAACAGCTTCTGCACGCAGCCAGAGCTGACAGTCGGTTCGCTGTACACATAGCTCCTTTCTAAACAGTTGTTTTATTGTTCTGCCCCCTGTGGGTTCTTTGCATATGTCAAGCTTCAAGACTAATAGCCTGTGGCAGGCCGGATAGCCCACACAACATTTTTCCTCCGCTCTGATTAGATTAGCATATGCCTCCATCAAGAATAATTGTGCATAAAAATTTAAAGGGCAGTTTCCATGACAACTTGAGCGCATGACTTCGAAATTTGCCTTCTGTGAGCACTTTTACCAGTAGAACTGGGTTACTGAAACGCCTCCTAGGGAAAGCCGGTCAAACAGGCCAGGTGTCTCGGGTGGCTGTATGGTGGGGTGATCTCTGCACCGTGTTCAGAGAGCTCCAAGCGTGCGCCTGGCCTGCAAACGGGACGCTCACTGCTACCACAGTCCCAATGAACTCATCAGGGAATTAATTTATGCTAAGAATGATGTTTCACATGGAACTAATACATTTGGTCCCTCTTTATGGAATTTGCTTTGCATACTTGCTCTGGGGCCTCTGTCATCACTGTGACTTCATGAAGAAACTGTCCCAGACAGCTGCTTTCACTGGCACTGTTCCCACACCCATTTTCTGCAAACAGATATGGTGGGGCTGACAATCCACAGCCATTTCTGACGCAGAAACTGTAACTTGGAAACAAGAATTGGTTGGGCATATTCAGTTTCTCCAGGGTTCTTTTCTGGAGCAGAGCAACCTCCAGTATTTTTTTCTGGTGAGCTTTGTGAACAGCCAAAGACACTTTTGTCCTGTTAAATCAATGTTTCTTTGGACACAGCTACTATTTTCATCTTACTAAAAGAAAACCAAAGTGAGAGAACATGAGATTAGATCTTCACAAATACAAAACACTATTTCATGCTACATAAATTAATTATACTGAACAAGTCTTAAAATGACTGTGTTTTGGTGTTTACAGCCACATTCCCCTGATCACTGGGATTCTGGAGGGACTTCAGAACACTCAGAGCTTTGTGTTTCTTCCCACCCATTTTAATCTGGCCTTGGTGAAATCAACAAGAGCTTTAATTAATCCAGCTCATAGATTTTGAGGTGCAAAGTATGTTTACCCACAGTTTTCACACCATCTAGACATTTTCATTTTAGTAAAGTAGATGCAATTTCTATGAGGATTTTTCTCTTCTGATTAGTTAGTTTTAGCTACAGGCATGCATTCTTTTTTTCTCCCGGGATTATTATTTTCCTTCCGTACAGTTTCCAGAGGTGCATTAAAAATAAAATGAAATCTAATCAGCGTGATACCATTTCTTTTCCTTCTGCTTTTAGTTAGCCTAATACATTATTTGTCTTGCAATGTGGTGTCGTTTGCTACTAGGTGTAAAATGAAATCTTCTACAAGTCCTAATTTTTTTTTGCATTTCCAGAATCTCAGTCACTCTTATTTACATCCTAAAAATGCTATTTATTGCATGCAAACAGAACACATTAAAAGTCAGCGTCTCTCACAACATAAACACGACATTGCCATTTCAGCCCCCTCGTTCCCAAGTACAGTGTATATCTAGTACTGACTGTGAACACCCATGGTGACGGTGACCACATCTGAAAACCTAGTCCCTATAAAGAGTAACCGCAGGGCTCTTTAACGCTACCTAAGACTTCATTTTTTTCATTCTTCCATAAAGAAGCCATTCGGATTGCTACAATGACTTTTCAAGATTTGCCCATTTTTAGCAACTGCACAGCTCGAGAATTGATTAGTTGCATTGCCTTCTCACGTAGACAGCCATTGCTGAGTGTGGGGAAACAGTATGCACTGAAGGTTGTTTCTTTCCGACTTTTCTGGGGAAAAATGAAAACAAAGTTCCATATTTACCATGTTAGAAATTCTTCTTTTAATGAGTGCTGCTTCTGTATACTGAGTAGGATAATTAGCATGATCTCAGAAGCACAAATTGTAACGACAGTCCTTCAAAACCGACATGCTTCCCATCGCTCCTGAACAGACTAAATGGGTTTTTTTCTGGGTGAGGGCAGATTGCTCTCAGAAAGAGAAAACAGCAATCTGTCCCTTGGCATTTTCATGGCTCATAGGGCTCAATCTGAACTGTCAAAATGGTTAAAGTTTGTGTGAGGAGGTAAAAGGAAATACTGATTTGAACTGAATACTTGCAAATACCCCTGCAAGAAATGCAACCTGCCTAATCTGATTAAATCACTATGAAAACACGTTACGTTTCAATATAAAAACTTAGGCTTTGTTCTTAATGGGAACCTAATCAGGTAGCTAGTAAAACTGGCTTGGTACTCAGGGATGCATAAATGAAACACCTGCTCTCACGCTCTATGCAGAAATGGATGATATTAAATCTGTGGTCACTGCTGCCCTCCTGAACTTTACACTGGTGTGAATGATGCTCAAAACCACCTTATGCAGGCACATAGTGTTGATACAGACTGAAAACTCTGTCCAGCCTGGCTGGGGAAAGGTCCCATTAGCTAATGAAGGTGTTTTTAAATGCCTGTTTGGACCAAACACATCAACACCCTCAGAAACCATATAGACTCTTGTTATTAATTACTGTTGGTATACCTTCTGCCTCATGCCTCAGTGTGCCTCCTTCTTCCTCATGGTCTCGTTGCCAAGTTACATTGGCTTTCTATTCTTCCTCTACATCGTTTTAAAGTCACAGAGGAGCAAAAATAAATACATATTATCATCATATTGTCCATGTTTTAAACCAGTAAAGAAATTATTTTGAACCTAGAAAATATAAATTTAAATAAATTGCTGGGAGTACACCTTCAGCCTCCCTGCTGGTTAGACCTGGAGACATAGAGCTGCATGAGTCTCACATCTGTTGCGATACTGGATCCAACAGCAAATACCAGAAACTGCCTATATTTATAGTTACATGAGTGTTAGGTGAAAAACAAACCCTCAAGTCCACATTTTGGAAGTAAGAGACTGATAAAAGAGAGAGTTTTACTTAATGAATTTCACAGAGGAAGCTTCTCCTGAGCCAACCAGAACGCAGAAGCGCTTAAGGTGAGAGGCAGATGTACCTGCTGCTCGATGCTCCGGCTTCAGTCTGGAAACTGGAATGAATGCTGGAGATGCTCAGAAAAGAGGATGTGTTGGAAAAGGCTCTCGAAATTGGGATGGAAGCATTTGCCAAATTATCAACTTGTGAGTCTCCAAATAGCTTCAAAAATCCTGCCAGACCTGGAACAGAAAAACTATTTTAAAGTACGTAGATAATGCGTGAAGGAGTAGAAATCAGAAACATGTGCACCGGGAGGAGGAGAGTCATGCATTTGTCAAAAGGGTAATGTAAAAGGCTTGCCTAGATGGAAAATGGTTATGGCTTCTCTGAATAAAGAAAATTCTTCCAGTGAGGAGAAAAAGCTGGGAGGAATTTGGTCTGACTGAAAAAAGATGGAAAAAAAAAATGGATTAAATTAGTGATCAATTTAATGGATTCTTGCCTGGGAGTTTCAGTATTCACTTATGACTCAGTCCTCTCAGAATCATGCAATTGGCTTAGTCACTTCATTTTTTTTCCCCCAGATACAAATGCTGAACGCGCTCCCTGGCTGCTTTATCAACCATGAGCAGACATTTCATACAGTGGTGAGCAACAGAGATAAATTGACGGTTCTGACAAGTATTGAAAGAAAACCCACAACCTGATTTCTCAGGAAAACACATTTCTCGATAAAATAAACACATAGGATACTTGGAGCTCATTCTTCTCCGTTAATGCTTGTGCTGTCCTCTATGAGGGTGGCTCTGACTATTGCCAAAATCCGGCTCTTGAAGATGGGGGTATAAAAAACCTAAAACCTATTTCCATTGTTACAAAGAAAGACCCTTTGCTCCCCTTATATATGTTTTCTTTATATGAGGAAGACTCCACCATGGAAAGGTAACAAGTTTTCTGGAAAAAATCACTCTGAAATTATTAACAGAATGAGCAGAACACTGATGCACTTTGTTGCTTCATGAAAGGCAAAATGTAATTCTGCTGAGACCTAAATTGATGCCCCTCTGTCAGCCAAAATTTTCCTTTGCCTGAAATGGTGGTGGGTGGGGGAGGGGAGGACAGACGAAAAGAGAGGAGGATCTCCTTGAGTACAAAGACAGAGACAAGGTTTCTAACAGCAAGGGTACTCACAGAAAGCGTGATCAAAACTGACAGGTTCTCCATGTATTTTTACCATTCTCTTGGGAGCTTTTTCAACACCTTAAAACCCCGTAAATTACAGTCACTCTAATCTTGGCTTAATAGACCAGCATTTATCTTCTTGGAGGAATTCACTTTCTTTCAGGTTGTATGGTGTAATCCAAAGGATTCTGACATTGAAATGTTGTGTGCTTTTTTTTTTTTTTTTTTTTTTACTACCTCAAATACTTATTGAATGAGACCCACAATGAAGAATTATTAAATTCAGAAGCTGATTTGCCTATCCTTTTCAGCAATATCAGCAACATTTTGCCCAGTCATCCTGGATGAGCATAGTAGCTGGCAGCTCTTATGCCTGTCCAGACTAACAAACAGAATAGAAAATAGTAGAAATAGCTCCAAATTGTTCTGATTGTCAATTAATAAATAAAAAGTTTATTAGACACCTGAACAGTATACATTTACTGTTAAGACACCTCGGTTTCTTACACTCATTATAGCTCTACTCACTGTTAGGAGGTGACTTGTTTTAATTAAATTATGGAGCTTAGGAAGTGTCATGTTTGACAAAGTACTTTTTAAATGGAGATCAAAACTTCTTTTAAGAAGAAACAAACAATAAACACTTTTTTTTTCTCTTTCATGTCCTTCAGAGTAGGTCCTATAGCTGCTATCTACCTAAGATGGTTTATGCTTTCCCACTTGCAAGTTATTTAATTACCTTAAAAATGAAGACAAATTTGCTACAACATTGTCCCTAAAGACCTTTGTCTTTCAGTGGTACCATCCCACCTGGGAAAGGGAGAGAAAGAGAAAAGAAAGAAGGAACAGAATACTAAAAACTCTCGGTTTGCCTCAAGCTGCTGAACCTAATTGAGAGGCTCCGAGGGAGAAAATCAAACAAAAATTGCTTAAATACTTCCCCACCACCCCACCCTCCCAAGAGGAAATTCATGAAAATGCATCATTACCCTTGAAACAGCAAGGAACAGGTACCAGAGGATTTCACACGAGGACAAAGTGCTGTGATACAACCATGCAGCCACTGGCACCCCCAGGTAAGCTCCACACCTGTGGCGTGTGCATGCATATGAAAATTTTCCTGCTGCTGCCATTTATTCCTCTCTGCATGACTGTTTCTAAGACATGTCTGAATCAAGTGTTTCTATTTTGTTTTTCCCCTTGGTGTTTTGTTGGCCTGTTGTAAATGTCCCTTCCCACACTCAGAGATACCAGCTCCATCATGCTCCTCCTGATGCTCTGCAGCCCCTTCCAGAAATCCCAGAGCCTTTTCACGGAGATCTAGGTCTCTCCTGGCCCTTGTTGAAAACCCTTTATGCAACACCAGGAAAAAGAAAAAGAAAGAAAAAAAAAAATGCCACCTGACAACAAAGAAGTTGAAGGTGTGCCAGTAGAGCAAACTTATGACAGACTGTACTGGCAGGGACCTGCTAGCCTGGAAAGGGGATGGAGATGTACAAGCAGCAAAAGGCCACATTTGCCCTTTCCTCTGCATCAAACCTCCTGTGGCACGCTTGGGCCATAAAATAGGAACAATCTCATTTATTAAACAATCTTCAAATTGATCTATTAAACCCCCTCTGGTTTATAATTCTTTCACAATAGCCATCTTGCCTAACATTTAGGGTTCCTAATGCCACAGGAATGGATTCTAGGGCCATAAACCCCAGAGCTGGCACTTGACTTTCCATTTGGGTCACTGGCAAACCATTCCCTGCTCAAGTGCTGACCGGCAACATTATTTCACAGTCCCTGCTACGCAAGAGGACATTTTCATGATAGAAACTAGCTAAAAAGAGGGGGGGTGTGTGTGTGAAATTCCGCTGTATTATATTGATAACCATTTTCTATGGAAATTATTATATGGATACATTGATAACCATATCTATGAAAATTGATAACCATTTTCATAGAATCACAGAACCATTTAGGTTGTAAAAGACCTTTGAGATCATCAAGCCCAACCATTAACCCAGGACTGCCAAGTCCACCACTAAACCATATCCCTAAGCAGCATTTCTTTCTGACCGGCTGCATTTAAATCATATATTTATGTCATCTGAAGAAAGAACAGATGAGAAAGATTCACAACAATGGGAGATAAAGCAACTGTGTAACTCCAGTACTAATTTATTTCTACATTTGCCTGCACAGAACGGCACAATGCCCCTGTATAACAATATCAAAAGAGATGGAGTAGCCCTAGGAATTATTTATGTCTTCCTGCAAAACATTGCCCCTGCTCATGCAAAAATACCTCATGCACAGAACCTAACCAGATGTTGCAATATTTGCACGTCCTTGTAGAAATGTACAAAGAAACTGCTGTGTGTCCTGCACATGCAACAGTTGGAGGAATTGACTCAAAACATGTATTTGCGTTCCTTTTGAAGACAGAGAATGCTGCCTTCAGAAACTGTTATCAGCTGCTCTGTAGGATTTTTGCTTTTTGCCCAAACCTCCAAGCAGTACGCTGCTTCACGCGCAGCTCCTGTGTGGGGTTTGCTGCCTGATACTTGGACATGAAGACCCAGAGAAAGCTGTACCAGAGATGTGGGGAAGACACATGGCAGAGAGCTCACAGTGGGGTGAAATCCTGCTTAGCCTCCCAGAGCTGCATGCATCAGGCAAGGCTAGGCTCTTGCAACAAGGGAATTGTATTTATTTAGTTATTTGTTCAGCTTGCCAAAGGACTGACAGTGAACCTTTTGTCGCTATTCCATCTGTCCTCAGAGAAGTGTAACGTTGACACATGAATGTCAGTGCAAATTCACAAGGCTTGTGCAGTGCCCAGCCTGTGCAGAAGCGAGGAGCCTGGGCTGTTCGGTAGCACCTTTCTTACAGGTAGTCATGTATCTGCGTTTGTGCCTGTTCTTCGTAGTGACTTTAAAACTTGTCGAGTCAAACGTGACTAAATGATATAGCTCTGGCATAGATTCAGCTCCCTAATATGTTGTGAAACCAGAAGGTCAGGCAAAGGAGAAATGCTCCATTAGTGCTCCCTCACAGGGAAACTCACAGCTCATCTCTTGTCAAGTACCCTTAATCATAGGACACAGATGCATAGGAAATCTTGCTTCATTAATTCCACTTCCCACAGAACAAACTCTTTCATTATACAGTCAAAAAGGAAAAAAGAAAAAAAGAAGTGTTTCTTAGTCCAATGAAACACCGGAAACTTCTTCAAAGTTCTTTCATGTTGGCTTCAATATGAGCTCAATTCTCTACAGCTCTGCACAGCCATTTAGGTGAGAAAAGTGAGCATTTAGAAATTGGGACTTTTTAAAGAGCCTGTTCTACAGTTTTCTGGCTATTGTCCTCTGAAGAATTCAGTCACAGGGAGATGTTTCCAAAAGGTCGTTCTCCTTCCCCAGACCTTTACAGAAATTAAAGTCAGGCTTTGTACCAATGTAAACTGATTTGAATGTTCTGCTACAGGACATCAGCAATGATTATGGCAGCTAGGGCGCCTCAGGGGTGCCACTTTTTCCTTCTCAGCTAGAGGCCAGGGTGGTGCCCCAGTGGCACTCCCTCCTACAGCTGCTCCTCACTAGGTCCTCATTAGGACCATTTGCTAAAAGAAGCCAATTTACTCAAAGCAAAACATATGTTGGCTTTCTGACTTGGTCTCTTTGAAGGGCAGACTTGGAAGAGAGTTTCAGTGGTCCCCAAAATGCTTCATCTTAGCACTTTCTGGGCAAAACACTGTCACATTTTGATTCATCATTGTTTTTTAAACTGCAGCACTTAAAAAAACCCAAACAAACCAACAAAGAAACCAAACAAAACCCCAAAGCAAACCAGCAACCCCACGGTTTACGATTCTTATTTACTGTAAATTTTGCAACAAAGGAGGATAAGAGTCTTTAATCCAGAACTCACCCAAAATTCAGAACTTCATGATGCAGAGTTTCTACCCTGTAAACCATTGTTCCTCCCTATCCCAACAGCCAACATCATCCTTCTGCTGTTTAGATAATATTTACATAAAGTCCAGAAAACTTTTTCTCTACCTGCCTTCGTGGTCCTCCCTCTCAAGGTGCTATTGTGCCACCATGGATCACCAGGGACGAATGGGAGAGACAGAATGTTCCCTCAGATTTTAACTGCCATTTTAACCAGACCTCACAGGGGATGACCTGAACCAACCAGTTAGCTCTGTGCCTCTTGGCCTGCAATTCCCACTCAAATTCTCAAATGAGAAAAAAATGAGCAGTTTTGGTGACAACCACTTCATTCCTTTAGGAATGTTATTTTAGACTATTTTCTTTCCTGGAATTTGTAAGAGACAGGTACTTCCACGTCATTGTTGAATTTTAACAACTGAGAGACTGAGCTGCCACTCACGGACAGGCTTTGTGTAGGCATTGCAATGGCTTTAGACCAGTGGACCTATAGGTAAAAGCTTACAGCCTATGGCTTGCTTCCTGCAGTTTTCCCGCCTGGGTACCAACAGTGCTGGGAGGACTATGACATTTTTGTGATTCTTTCAGAAGTCAGTGATAGTGTTAGCTCCTGATCCACTACTGTTGTGTTTAGAGGTTAGCATAAAACAAGTTTATTGCCCTGAAACGCAGACTTTCTTATGAGTACCAGACAAAGAGCTACCTAATTTTGGGTAGATGGGTGGTATCAGGGTTTGCACCCTGAGCAAACTTCATGTGCTTTCAGTACCTCCACTGTTTGGAGAGGAGTTTAGGAACAGCTCACCCTTTTCTGATGCTGGTTATTGTTCTGAACCAAAACCAAGTAACAGAATGTGACTGCTCACCTGATTTACAGTTGGTCAGAAACACCACATTCTAGGAGCATATGCTCACAGTAACAACTATCATGACTGTGCTTTTCAGATACTTGATAACATAAAATCAAACTAGTGAAGGATGCGATCATTTGAGGTTGACGGCTTCTTTCATAAGACTCCAGAGAAACATCAGGATTTTACAGGCTGCAGTAAGAGAAGGCTGCACTTGTTTTGGCCCTCCTTGGTTTCACTGGAAGAGTTCAACAAATACACCACTGAATGCTATCACCTTTACTAGAAAGCCTACACAGTCAATCCTGGAAGTCTTGTGTGCAAAACCTAACTTTATTAACTACATACAAGCTCTCAGCATGAGGCACATTTGTTTCTGATCAAAGTCTGAACAGAGCTATCGGGGCACAGAAAACCATCTGGATAGCAGCAGCACAGTTGCCATGTTCTGTGGGTGAGGGGGATGTGCTCTGAAGGCACACGTAACCTGAGGTCTGCAGGGCACTTCTAGATGAGCATTTCCTGGTATTTTCCCCATCCTGAACCTCAGCTGCACGACACCCATAGATTCATAGACAGCAGCAGTGGAAGAGATCTGTTGTGGCACACCTGCCACACTGTAGGCCCCCAACAACATTTGAACTTCTCTTTCAAGTCAGCCTCTAAGATTTTCTCCTTTCTGCTCTCAGGTTGTAAGCAAACTTTGGACCCTATCTTTCTTGTCCATCCAAACCTGTAGCTCATTCAGTCTCCTACATGGTTTGCTTTCTTTATTTTGTAAAACTTCCTTCTGCCAAAACCGACAAATGTACCAAGACCAAAGTTAAACACATCACTATGAAGGTGCATAGAACTGAGCCCTCCCACCCCCGAAGAAAACAAAACAGCTTGTGTCACTGTGCTTGGAGGCAAGGGGCTGAACCTGGTCCACCCAGAAGCAGCAGACCACATAGCCAAGGACAGAAATGGAAATAATGCTACACCACATACCCAGAGCCCACACAGAAGAGAGAAGGAAAAAAAAAAAAAAAAAAAAAAGAAAAAAAAGAAAAGAACCGGCCTGAAAACAAGCACACCTGCAGCATAAATGAGCCATGGTCTGGGTTAAAATGCAGCTTTTGTGCTGATGCATGAGAGGTGGGGTGAGGGGACAGCTACAGAGGTCCCAGCTAAGGCTTGTCAGGGCAGTCAAGAGCAATTAGCACCCTTTGGGGCCTGACTCAGACCTGCTGAAGGTCATTCTGCTGCTTGTCCACGCTTTTTTTATGTGAACAGTAAACCTCTTCCTGCCTTTCGAAACAGTAGATCACATCCACACAACATTCAGTCTTGGCTCTCTGAAGTAGAATTAAATAGTAGCTATGAAATAAAAAATAAATGCATAAAAGAGAAATGATCCTACAAAATCCTTGATTTTCATTAAGCTACCTTCTAGCTCAGAGAAAAAACCCATCTCATCATTTATTTTGCTGTGATAAATATAACTATAAATAAATATCAGCTGCGTTTTCCTATTCTTTGGGGCCCGATGGCCTCAGAACTGGCTGAGCTTCATCAACTCCAGCTCTGGGACACAGAATAGCAAAAGAGGCACCTGACCCTGCACCAGACCGGGTTTCTCCTAGGTCTGATCTCTTCTCTAGGAGAGATCAGCTCTCCTAGCTGCATCTTGTGAAGATGACTCTTTTCACACCACAGCCATTCACAAAAAGGCCCAGATGTAAAGCAAAGCTTATTTACTTGAGAAACACTGTTTACTATGGTGTAAAAAAAAAGTAGTCCTGATCCTTGTTCATCTCCCAGCTGGGCTCTGAAGCCCTCAGACAGAGAGGTCCCTCTGGAGTCACCTCGCTGGTTACGTCAGGCTGCCAGTGAGACAAGTCAGTACAGAGGACATTGCACCAGAGATTTCAACAGCGAAGTCCAGGTCAGTTGCATTTTCCTTAGCATTGTTTCCAGTAACCTTTCCCAGTTCTGTTGGTTTTAGAGAGAGCGGGGTCTTTAGTCCCTGTGCCCCTTATGAGACCCACCACGCAGGAGGCATCTCAAACCACGTGACAATTGAGAGGATGAGAAATCGAGTTACCTGGGGAAAGCAGAGATGTGCTTCCTGCATCACTCGCCTCCTGCAGTGGTACAACCTGCAATGGGCAGTTCCTTTGGTAGGACATCTCAATGCAGACTTCTTTTTCGGAAACAAGTACAGCTGAGGAGGGAAACTGCAGCCAGCTCAGCCCTACAGTGCCAGAAAGCCAGTGGGAGAGCAACCACACCAGACCCAGAGCCCAGTGAGCAGGGCTGAATGCTTTCCGAGGACAGCCAGCCTCACCCAAAGCAGAAACTTTCCGGTTTAGCATCCATACGTGCTGCCTCACTCTGCGCTTAAACGTGCTTCTTTTCATAAAGCGTTACAGAGTTACAGATTAGGGGGAAGGGGGCTGAATGCTGGTACATGTCACAGATCAATTTAACTTAAAAAAAAGCCCCATCCCCCAAACAAGCGACAAACACCAAAAGGTAGTCTGAAAGTGAAATAAAGCTCTGTATCAACACGAACGTCAGCAGACCAACCAGTATTCATTCAGCTGGCTTCATGGACTTCCCTGCAGCTGCTTAACCAAATACAAACCCGGGTCAAAAACAGGGCTCCAGTGTGTGTCCCACATCTCACTGCATTACAGTACATGTAGGTGATGGACAGGAAGAAGGAGAGTAAAAGTTTGATCTTCACAGATAAACTGGTCTTTCCCCAAGCAAATACTGCCTGTATTCGGATGCCTTTGATGGTCTCTCACAACACATTATATGTGTATATATTTCTCATTTTGTAACCTTTAAGCCAATCCATTTCTTAATATTTACAGTTAGGCTTGCATCCAAAAGTGTTGTAGGCTCCTCATTTCTCTCTCCAGGTTTTCTCTGCCTGCCTCATCAAAGCAATTCAAAACTACACCGAGCAAAAGCAGAGAAGACTGGAGAAGACTGTAAGGGCACCTGGCTTGGCTTTGAACATGTGATTGAAGTTTTTAGGCTTGTAGTCCAAACTTTCTTAAAAGCAACTACAGGACCCCTGGGAGCGCAAACTTGACACACAACCAGATTTCCTGAGCACTTCTCTGCTGTGCTGCTGCCTCAGCCCCCAAATTTTCCATTAAAATGCCATCTGCCTGACATCTCTCTCCTCATGCCACATAACAGACGTGCCACGTTGCTGCAGTGACACGTTTGGACCACCACTCACGTATACCTGCCCCAAGCACACAGATGGCTCTTGGGGTCTGCGCTGGTGAAAGCTGGATTCATGGCTCTGAACTGCAGGCAGCTACACGGTTGCTTAGACCTGACTTCTGTTTGCACACCCACTCCTAACGATTCCTAGAAAGCAGCACAGGACCAGGGGCAGAGATCAGCTTGTTTTGGGATGTACCATATTTTGAGCTTATTTTTCTTGATTTTCAAAGGTTTCCTGCAGAAAGGCCAGAAGCAGTGCAAAGACAATGTAATTATGTTTTTCTCATGCTTGAGGCATTTACCTAAAAAGTATCAAAATTTGCCTGAGTAAAAGTGACTGAGAAGATCGCTGCCTTGTTTTATACTCCGTGCAAGATCATAGAATCATTTAGGTTGGAAAAGACAATTAAGATCATCAAGTCCAACCATTAACCCAGGACTGCCAAGTCCACCAGTAAACCATGCCCCTAAGCTCCACATCTCTGTGTTTTTAAATGCTTCCAGGGAGAACGATCCTAGCACGCCCCTGGGCAGCTTGTTCAGTGCTATGGATGGCACACTCAGGAACTGACTGACCCAGTTCCTGGACCTGTGTTCTCCATAGAAGCACAGAATGGTTTGTATTGGCAGGGACCTTTGAAGTTCGTCCAGTCCAACCCCCTTGCAATGAACAAGGGACACCTTCACCTAGATCAGGTTGCTCAGAGGCACGTCCAACCTGATCTTGAATGTTTCCAGGAGTGGAACATCTACCACCTCTCTGGACAACCTGTGCCAGTGTTTCACCACCCCTATTGTAAAAAATTTCTTCCTTGTCTCTACTCTAAATCTCCCCTCTTTTAGTTTAAAACCATTACTCTTTGTCCTATTGCAACAAGCCCTGCTAAAAAGTCTGTCCCCATCTTTCTTGTAAGCCCCCTTTAGCTGTTGAAAGGCTGCTACAAGGTCTCCCCTGAGCCTTCTCTTCTCCAGGCTGAACGACCTCAAGTCTCTCAGCCTGTCTTCATAGGGGAGGTGCTCCAGCCCTCTGATCATTTTTGTGGCCTTCTTCTGGACCCCCTCCAACAGGTCCATGCCTTTCCTGTGCTGAGGGCTCTGGAGCTGGTTGCTGTACTCCAGGTGGGATCTCACCAAAGCAGAGTAGAGGAGCAGAATCACCTCCCTGAAACTGCTGGTCACACTTCCTTTGATGCAGCCCAGGACAGGGTTGGCTTTCTGAGCTGCAAATACACATTGGCAGCTCATGTCCATCTTTTCATCCACCAGCACCCTTCAGACCTTCCCCACGGGGCTGCTTTCAATCCCTTCATGCCCCAGGATGTATCGATACCAGGGGTGCCCTAACCCAGGTGCAGGACCTTGCGTGTGGTCTTGTTGAACTTTATAAGGTTCCCATGGGCCTACTTGTCAAGCTTGTCCCAGTCCCTTTGGATGGCATCCCATCCCTTAGGCATGTCAACTGCACCACTCAGCTTGGTGTTGTCTGCAAGCTTGCTGATTCGATTCAGCTATGTCATTGATGAAGATATTAAAAGGGTACTTGTCCCAGTATAGACCTCTGAGGAACAGCACTTGTCGCCCATCTCCATCTGGACGTGGAGCCGCTGACCATTACCCTCTGGATGCGACCATCAAACCAATTCCTCATCCACTGAACAGTCCACCCATCAAATCCATCTCTCTCCAATTTAGAGAGAAGGATGTTGTGGGGACTGTGTCAAAGGCTTTACAGAATTCCAGGGAGATGACAACTGTAGCTCTTCCCTTGTCCACTGATGTAGTCACTCCATTGTAGAAGGCCACTAGGTTGTTCAGGCAGGACTTGGCCTTGCTAAAGCCATGCCAGCTGTCTCGAATCAGCTCCCTGTCCTCCACAGCCTTAGCATAGTTTCTAGGAAGATCTGTTCCATTATATTCCAAGACATGGAGGTGAGGCTGGCATATCGGTAATTCTCAGGGTCCTCCTTTCTACTCCTTTTCCATGTTAGATATATCTGGTATCTGGACCAAATGAGGCATCAAAGATCTCCATGCTCTACTGCTTAGACCCAGCCCCGGAGAGCTAAAATGAGACATAAGTTGTGCACTTCATTCTATGTTGTGCTGCATACAGTTTTATCTTACAAGAGAAAAGTCCATGAAATTATATCTGATTACAGATTACAGAATCACAGAATCACCAGGTTTCATGATCGGTTTCAAAATCAGCCTACCAACAGCCTGGCATTTTTCTTACTCTCCAATGCTGGCAAGTTGGTGTGTCTAATAAAGCAATTTTAATCCAGTTTTCACTCAAAGGAGCTTGCTTGCTGGACCTTCTAACCACACAAACAATAACCAAAAGGTTTAACAGGAATGGAAAAAAAGAGTCTACTCTTGCTTCTGATGATGATTGCCTACCACGGCAAGTGCGAAATAGTCGTGTGTTTTACATGATGCATTGGCTTGAATCTCATTATCAGCTGTCTTACTGAACACAATGCGAAGCCCAGGGGGGAACAGGGGGAACGCACCAAGGGTTTTCCAGTCACTGACATATTCTCAAGACAAAAGAAAAGCCTATGGCTGAGCCGGGGTGACCACCACTGCTTATGGAAGAGCTCATGGAAAAGTCTTTTCTGGCTTGTCTGACACAGGATCTTAGTCCAGTTGAAGAATATGTGCAAGTTTCAGATAAATTTTTCTTATCTCACTGCCTGTGTAATATTTCCCAGCCATTCCTTCTCCCAGAAGGTATGAGATTCACTTGCCTGATGGTGTATCTGTCTGTTTGTGTCCTGTGAAGACAATTTCTGGTCTGACTCTCCACTCCATTACCCCATATCTAGTGTGGTGTAACTCTGCTGGAACTGTTCGTGGCAAATGCTGTTATAACGGAGAAGAGAAATGGTCTCCTTGTGCTTTGTGATAGAAAGAAAGGTATAGAAAGATGGGAAGAAGATGTTGACATTCAGAGAGTGTTTCTCCTGAGAGTGAAAACTAGTTGTGAGCAGAGAGTGGGAAAGAGGACTGTCCATGATCCTTCAAATGTGATCGCTTTTGTGACAAGAGAAACTGGAGAGGTGATCACCAAATTGTGGAACATTGCACAGAGCAGCCACCTACCATCTTTTTTGCAAGGAGAAATAAAACTCCTGTCTTTGGCAGCGACAGTACCAATGGAGGCTGGGTTTCTGCTCAGTTTTTGAGACTGCAGCAGTCACTAGTTTGGACTGTCCAGGTCTCCTAAAACAGGTCTGGGCCTCGCCTTAAGCAAGCTCATGACACAGAAATGAGTGCCTCACCTCAGGCTGCATAACTGTCCTAAACTAAAGCTATACTCCAAAGGGTAGTGAAGTGTAATTTGTTTCTCAGGCCACAAGCAGACATCATAAATGCTTCTCTGCTTCTGCACACCCAGGGACCCAGTTGAAGTGTATCTCACTGGGCATTTGCACGGTGCATTTAAAGACAACAGAGTTAAAGTCGTTTTTTTTACAAATAGGGAGATGAAAACATGGCTGTGCAGACACTGACATAAGAAAAAATGAACAATTGGCATCAAAATTTGCATAAACCCAGAAACCACGTGCAACAAAACACCCACTTGTTAGATACCTGCCTTGTATTCATGAGATTAGGGGAAAAGTCTTTCTTGATTCTGTCTTTCAGATAAATTGCATGACACTACACTCTCGTTGTATTGTCAGAAGCAAATGGCCTTTTGGCAACCATTTCCACTGGAACTCCTGCATGAACGAAGCAGTGTCCCAAGGCCGAGATGGGAAGTGGTGTGGATCCCGGTAGCAATTACCTATAATGTACGTAGGTGTGAAATGTCTACCATCCATCCATCCAGATTTTGTTCATGGTCCTGGCTCAACAGCAGTCTTTGTCCATGCAGGGGACACGCTGTGGCCCCCAGTAATGTACACTTCAGGGTATACATTACCCAAGGGTGTATATTGCTTACATAGTGCAAGTAACCATACACAGTAATGCATACTTAGGGGTGTACGTTACCTAGCGCTGTACGTTCTCCTCGCTGAGAAACAGTGCTGCAGGAATAGGCCTTAATGTTTCTCACCATTCTACTTAGTGATATCAGTGTCAGACCCCTTTGAAGCAGATGGACTTTATTGCCATAACTGAAGACAGAAATATTAAAGGCTTCCAAAAGATGAATTCTGGAGCATTCACTTCACTTGGTGGCTCTCCAGTTGTGTTTGCATGCAGCATTGTCTCAGCTGTCTCACCCTCTCCGGCGCTGGATGCTGCAGTGGCAGCAGTGCAGGCGGGCATTCACCGGTGGCAAGTGCTGGATACAGTGGAAGGAGGACAGAAAGACTGCTAGTCAGAGCAGATGTGTCGGGGAAGTACACAGCATCTCACCTTGATGTGACCAAAGAGATTTGCAGAAAAGCCCTTTTTGTTGTTTCCGCCGCCCCCCCCCCCCCCCCCCCCCCCCCCCCCGCCCCGCCCTGAGATTTGCGTGATAAAACCTCGGCTAAGGGAAATTGGCAGCAGCTCCCTGAGGAGCACAATTCAGTGCAGGGTCCGCAGCAGGCAGAGGTCAGCTGGAGGCACCAGCCCAGCTAGCGCAGTCACACAGCACAGTGTTGTGCACAGTGCCAGCGCCGTCTGGAGCAGGTGCAGCTGCTTCCCCCAGTGCTGCTCCCGCTGCTCCCGCCCGCGCCGTCAGCTCCGGAGCAGCGGCCCGTTCAGGCCTGACCGCTCGCAAAACCGCAGAAACACGCTGGACTTTCCAGGGCATGGAACTGTCACCACAGGAGGCATGCTCCAGGCCTAGCGAGAAAGGTACCAAATTCTGAGAAATGAAAGGAGCACTGACGGCAGCAGTCTCAGAAACACCGGGAAGACAAGATCAAAATGCCTGATGCTGAGGGCACAGCACTGCCACGGTGTGACCTGGATTCCTGAGTGAAACGTGAACAGAAATAACTTCTGTGGATATTAATTACCACAAGGCCATGACTTGCCATGGTTGATCCACAGATGGAAATTACACGCTGTTTTCTGCTGCTCAGCACAAGAGCTGAAGCTAGTTGAGGGTGTCAGAGGTACCGCAATACCTTTGTACAACCATTAAAAGAAATATCAGGCGACCTAGTAGCTCATCACTTACTCTGTGCACAGCATTGCACAGGCATCTAAACCATAAGGAAGCCAGAGGCAAAAGATTTAGTTCATTTTACAAAGAAATGTTAAGAAAAAATCAACAGAGGAGTCAGTAGAATGTGAGCAATAACCTAGAGGAAATACCGGCACAGCAGGTTTTTAGAGTTCAGAGAGAAGTTTTGCTTGAAACCAAAACACAACAGCAGTTCTCAACAATGAAATAACCTTATTTTTTTCTCAATGTGCATGTCAGTTAGCATCCATATATTTTAAAATACATTTTTGCTTATTGGTTTTCCACAGAAGGAAGGGAATTTTAATGGATAAGGGGGGAAACACAACACATCTTTTGAGTTCACCTCCTTTTGTTCTGTTTCTTTACTATCGACTATGCCCTTCTACCAGCTGTCAGACTTCGTAAATGGCATTTCTGCTGCTGACCATTACAGCTTAATCCTTCACACTGTATTCAATGTCTTATAAGGAAATGCTGCCTAACTTCATTGCTTCTTTATTTAGCACTTGCTTATTCCAGCTGTATAGCTCCTCATGCTTCTGCATACCGTTACCTCATTGAGATTCTGCTGCATTTCCTATCTTCTCAGGAAACGCCAAGTCACTGTATTCCCGCTGGATTTTGCGAACATCCCTTATCTTCTGGTTGCTGTATCTCTCTATTGCCATATGCTTTATTTTCCTCTTTGCTATAGGAGACATCCCAGAGCTGGGTGTGAAGAACTGCCAACAGTCTTCCAAATGTAGCCTCACCAGCTTGAGCAAAGCTAATTTCCAAATCTCACAGCTGAGAAATGTATATATGCATTGTAGAATGCTGTTGATTTTATTTCAACAGATGTGAAGCATTCTGCCAGGGAACTCTACACTTTACCCACCACTACCCCTCATTTCTACTTGAAAATTAACAGCATAGCAAAACAATGCTAGGTGTGTGATACAGCTCAGTAAAAGAAAATAAAAAAGCAGAATAGCTAGCAAGGCTGGTTATATTCCCATTCAGCTAAACAAAAAGAAAAAAAAGAAAGAAAAAGGAAAAAGAAAGAAATAAAAAAAACCCCAACCTCCCAACCTTTTTTTTTCTTTGAGCTAAAAAGTGCTTTGTGGCCCACGTATGCAATATATGACAGTGCTTCCATTTGGAACATATTGCCCTGAGTTTCAAGACCCCTGCTCCAAAGTTTGTCATATAAAATGGTCTAAAGGTTACATGGCATTCTTCTTGATGAGATGGCAGTTATATATAATTGAAATATTTAAATATACCAGTATATCATAAATATAACCACATAATGGCTTTAATCAGTCCAGCTTGGGTAACAGTTCAATAACACTTCAGCAATTGACATGGGCTTCAACACGCATCCCAAATATCAGCTAATCACAGGCTTTTGTGGGATAGTAGTGTAGAGGTAGGCAGTTAACTGGTACACGGAGGAAGACTCCTTTGGTACATAACGAAGTCAGACTTTGCCATTAAGAACCAATCATCTTAGTACTGCATTTTGATGATTGGCTAGTAGTTTTCCATTTGGATGGACAGGACAATATTTAAACATCAGAAATTTGTTGAAAGAAAAATCCAGTTGAGAAGATGGAACAGGAATTTTGCACATACACATGTAAAGGTAGGAAATAATGAAAAAAAAAGCTTCACATTTTTTTTTCAGGTATTTAAAAAGGGGTTTTTTTAGTCCTGGCTTCATTTCTACATTTAGTTTAAAAACCTCCTTCAAGATAAGAACAAGTTGAAAACAAAGGCTAACGTTTTCATCTCACTAGTATAATACAGAATATTTCGATCTGTATTCCATACTTACACTCAGGTTCTTCCATGTCAAAAGAGCAGCATGAATAGGTTTACAAATTAAGGAGGTCAGCTCCACCTTACTAAGTGCTTAGTGTAAACTGTGTTTTCTGGCACCATACTTTAAAAGCTCTCAGTGTGTATAGCTGTGTCACGTATAATCTGCAATTGTGCAGGTATGAAAGTTTTTTGTGAAATGGGAAAGTTAAAGATGCATCTCTAAAACCTCCTGTGGGTTTCCAGCAATTGCCAGTAGCTAAGCAGGTCTTTGGATCTCTTCTGGGTGCTAGCAGACGTGAGACGGCAACAGCACTGGGATCTGGGGTCCCTGACTCTTCAGGAGACTGTAATTTCTTAGAGACACACTTGGGCTGCCCATCTGGGTGTTGCCGGTTCAGCAGCTTTGCCGCTCTGTCACCCTCCCCCTTGCTGTTAGTGACTTCATATTAAACAATTTCTTTTATAAAATGCAAATGAGAATGTGTCAATTTCTTGATTATTATTTATTTATTTTTGGGTGATGCAGAGTCATTACTGTTATTGAAATGTCACATAGGTGACCTTTTCTTAAGAAGAAAAGGCCTCAGAATAGAGGAAATCGCTACCATGTTGTTTCACAATTTCATAGTTGGCCTTTTCCTCTGTTCAGTAAGCAAAAAGCTATCTTTTTTGCTTGTTTTAGTTTTTCTATTTTCTTCATCTTTCAGAGCACCGCTTCTGTTGGCTGTCCACACTAAACCTTCAGCAAATTAGGGGTGGGTTTTCCCCCAAAAGTTTCCTTTTTCTCCCCTACACAGACCCGAGATAAATGGTTTTTAAGGGGCCTTCTGCAACAAGTGAGAGTGAAAATTAGAAGGACCGAGCAGACAGAGGAGCTTTGATTTGGAGAAAAACTGGGAATGCCAACAACTGGGAACAGGTGAAACAAAAAGGAAAGAACAGAGCAAAATCATGCTGCAGAAATGTTTCCTGGTGGGCTGGAAGGCAGGTAGAAAATAATGTGGATCAAAGTAAAAGGGCCAGAAAACATCCCAGTAAACTCAGCATGTTAACACAGGTTGTAGTGAAAGCAGCAGTACTTGTTGCATTTTTGTGATATTGTCTTTACCATCAGTTTGTCTGCAGACCAACAGAAACTGTTGAAAAGACACACTTAGTAGAAGAATTGGATCCTTCTGAGCACTTCAGCTGAGGCAAAGCCACCCTGACTGCACTGCCTGTCCATTTAAACTATCACACCC